>NC_067472.1:15970979-16168139 GCF_947179515.1 Apodemus sylvaticus | reverse complement strand
GGGAGTTGCTTTGGTTGCTTTGTTGGTTTTGTAAGGTACAATCTCATGTAGTCCAGGTTGTTCTCCAAATTGCTATGTAAATGAAGATGACCTTAAACTTGTGACCCTCCTGTACCACAGCACCTGTTTATATGTGAAACTTAGGGCATAGTCCATGCTAAACAAGTGCTCTGGCCGTTGGCTCTATCTCCAGCTCATTTCTACCTTTTATGACAGAGATAATAACAGTGATATTGTGGGTTTCTGTCATTGGGATGAGAAGTGGCCTTTTTGGTTAAGTCTGTAAGCCAGTATGTTAACTAGTACTGTAACTTTTACTCATTTGATGAGTTTCCCTTTGCTAAGTTGCAAACTGGCCTTTTTGGTTAAGTCTGTAAGCCAGTATGTTAACTAGTACTGTAACTCTTACTCATTTGATGAGTTTCCCTTTGCTAAGTTGCAAACAGCCCACGTAGTGGCCTGGGCTCCCTCCCTATGGCCAGCACCCAGCGGGGCCTTATTAGTCACTTGTACCTGTTATGGGAACAGTGCCTCAAAGCTAGAAAACTCCAGCTCTGCACACAGGCTTGCTGTGTACGGGGTCACTCTTCCTTTGTAGATGGGTGCCTTCATGCCAGTCTTAGAAATCCATTGTTATCAGTTGCTGACCAGGTCCCATTTGTTCTATTGTCTTATTGAGAAGATAAGACAGGCAGGCCCTTGTCTTAATGGCAGAAGTAGAGTATTCAAGTGTGGAACAATATTATGTACCATTCAGCATGTATAAGCATGTGGGTCTCCATGCCCCCTCACTAGGGTCATCTCGGGCACATGTGCCCATTGTCCATCAAATTGCTCAGGTGTCCAGATGTGCTCATCTGTCTCATCCTCTGTAGAGGTCACTTTCCTGAGAGTAGCTGTCTGTTGATCTCTATGCCTTTTCTCAATGCACTGCAGCTTCATACATAAGTGCAAGTCTCCCTGCCCGCATCCAGGTTTAGGTAAGATCTGCTCTGCCCTCAAAATATACTGTTACTAATTCTTTCTCTCTACTTCCACAGCCACCACTGTAGTCTAACTGATGGCTTCTCTTCTATGGACCATTAAAGTAGCCTCTAAGTTGCCTCCTGTTATCCACGCGTGACCTTCTAATGCATGTTCCACACAGTTAAGATTGTGTGTGTGTGTGTGTGTGTGTGTGTGTCCCTCATACCTCTTGAGTCCTTGTCCCTGTGGCCTCTCATCCTCCATATCTCTTCAGCATGGTGGCTCATGCTGTAAGGAGTACATGGAAGTTATCTGGGCTTAGTCCCTGGATTGTCACTGCATACCCTCTTAACTTCTCTTGGTGGGAAGAGCAGCGTTCATGTAACAGGGAAGGTAGGGGTCGATGAGGATATGTGTGGATGTCACAAATGTACTGAGAGGCGTGGCTCAGACCTCAGCTGTGCTCTCTTTGCCTATTGTGAAGTCCTTGAGCATGCCTGACAGAATGCTGCCTCTGCTTTCAAAATCCCCCCCCCCACACACACACACACACAGTTAGGTTACTCTTTTCCTATATAACAAAGTGTTAAGTTCAATTATCACAAATTAGGAAAACTGTATGACCCAGTAGAGTTAAGCAATCACGTTAAATTCCTGAGTAACATTATCAAAGACATGGCAAGTTCACTCCTTCCCAAGTGGATTCCAAGGATTAAAAAACTCTGGTCATCAGGCTGAGTGTCAAGTACCTTTACCTGTGAAATTATCTCTCTGGTCCTTCTCTATTATTTTATTCTGCTTCTCTTAGCAGTACTATTTATATCATGAGTGATATGTGCCTCTTGAAGTGGAATACATGTTCCTAATGATACTCTGCTGAGTTTTTTCATTATTGTAGTCCTAGCACTTAGAACAGTGCTAAATGCATTGTAGTCACTCTGTAAATATTTATCAAATGACTCCATTACTAAAAAGTATAGTCTTTAATTTTTTGATGACCAGGAAGATGGGATTTTTGGGAAGAAAAGGTTAACTTGAATTTATGAGGTATTAGACTTAATCTGCAAAGATACTATGAGATCTGTAAATATTCATTGGTCTTTCTTTGTGTGGAAAACTTATTTGACTATTTAAAAAAGTCAGTGTGATTATCTGTCAAATAACTGCTGTATACAAGAAAGAGCAAATTAAACCTTTTGCTTGTTAGTAATGATTATATCTGGGTTCAGTTTTTAATCTGTGTATTACAGATATTAAAAATGTCTGTGAACTTGAGGAAATGGATGCTTGGTCTTCCCACAGTATATCTGATTTATACCATCTTTTACTCGGGTATTTGTAAGGCTTTCCACATGATCATGGTTCATAAATACTCAATTATAGTAAATCCAACAAAAATAATTCAGTTGCAGAGATACAAGTTAGCATACCAGAGCAGGAGATTTAGACTGTTTCCCTCATTTTCAATACTCACTGTTAAATGTTTCTTTCAATCCCTCCCTTTCTATAGACAAAACTTGCCAATGGCACTTCCAGCATGATTGTGCCCAAGCAGCGGAAACTCTCAGCAAGCTATGAGAAGGAAAAGGAGCTGTGTGTCAAGTATTTTGAGCAGTGGTCAGAGTCTGATCAAGTGGAATTTGTAGAACACCTTATATCCCAAATGTGTCATTATCAGCATGGGCACATCAACTCCTATCTAAAGCCTATGCTGCAGAGGGATTTCATAACTGCGCTGCCAGGTATGTGCGCTTCCTTGTAGAGTCTTAGTTAACTTGGTATAGCAGTGGTGGGGCTGGATCTTCATCCTTGCTCTCCCAACCCTGCTTCTCCATAATCTCAGTTGCCTCAGATTCACTGTGTAGCCAAGAACTGAGTAGCTTCAAACTCAGCAGTCCTTTTGTCTTAGCATTGAAAGCGCTTGGATGTCAAGCATGGTAGCACATACCTTGAATCTCAGCACTTGGGAGCCAGAGGTGGGTAGATCTCTTGAGAATTCAAGTCCAGCCTAGTGTACACAGTGAGTCCAGGACACACCAAGTCATTAATTATAACTTCATCAAAATAAATGAAAAGCCAAACTGCAGAGTTAAATTCCATTTTACTTTGTCTCCTTGTCCCTCCGCTCAGCCTTTGTTTAACCCATATGCAGTTCCAAAGCTAGTTTTGTGTTTTGTCCTTAAGTATTACCTGATTCAAGGCATGGCTTGTTTTATATCCTGATTCGAGGCGTGACATATGCTTTATTTTCAAATCCTTTCATGAACTTGAATTTGATTGTGGATTTTAGCCACAAAAAATTGTATGTTTATTTTGCTGTTGTTTCAGACAGTCTCTCCACCTAGTTCAAGCTGGCTAGAAAACCAGAGGTTTAGGCGTCAGCTTCTACCACCACAACCTCTAACAAAATGCTCACATTATAGAGAGCAAACACACTACTACTGACCTGCATCCCCAGTCCCTGATGCAGAGGTATATGGAGACAGGAAGTAAACCTGTGCAAACTAGATAAATACTCCATCAATAAGTAAACATCTCCAGAGTGTCCCCCTTCCTTCTTCAACAGTGACCTAGGACACTGCCAAGCATGGTAAGAAGGAAGTCTTCTATAGGCTACACTTTCCTTAGGGAAGAGTTATAGTCACTGTCAATAAATGTCAGGTAATGTCAGGTCTTGTTTGAGGGTATTTTTCTGTTTTGGTAGTCCCAGCCCTAGGGAGGCAGATGGAGGTGGATCCATGGGCCTCACCAGCCTCTATTCACACATATGTGAACACACACACACACACACACACACACACACACACACAAATATAAAATACAATTGCCCAGAACTCCACCAAAAAGTTCTGATCATGTGTTTGTTTCCCTATAGATCTGGAGTTTGTTGGTTTTTTTTCTACTTTTCTTAACCTGCTCCTAGTATTTTTTTGGTTTTTTGGATTTGGTTTTTTCGAGACAGGGTTTCTCTGTGTAGCTCTGCCTGTCCTGGAACTCACTCTGTAGACCAGGCTGGCCTCAAACTCAGAAATCCACCTGCCTCTGCCTCCCAGAGTGCTGGGATTACAGGTGTGCACCATCACTGCCCGGCTTCCTAGTATATTTTTATTAAAATATGCTCAAGTATTTTCCTAAGTGTGGGTTCTTTTAAATAACTTTAGTCTTATACAGTACATTTTACAGTGGCAGACACATTATTTAATCCCTTTGTTAATAGTTTCTATATAAATTATACCATGGTAGACATTATACATTAATCTTCTAGATAGTCTCAGAAGAAAAACACCCAAAGTAGAATTGCTGTATTAAAGAATATGAGTTTCGATGGGGTGTGATTTTGTTTTGTTTATGTTTATTTTGGCTTGATGGTTTTGTTTGTTGTTTCTGGGTGTTTTGGGTTTGGTGTTGGAAATTGAACCCAGGCTCACACATGCCAGACAAGCAGGGTACCAATAACTGCCACCTGCCGTTCCGAAGCTGGAACCTTTTAAAGGTTTCTCCTCCTCCTTTTGAGGTAGGGTCTTACTGTGTAACTTAAACTGGCCTTGGATTTTACTATTCTTCCTGCTGTGTCCTCCTGGGATTGCAGTTGTGCGCCTCTGCCAGCAGCCTCATCTGTAAAGGGCTTTTGGTCCACGCTGGTAAGTGTCCTCCAAGCACTAGGCGCTTCAGAGCTGGGAGCACTACCTCTCTTAATCCCTTCTTAAAGTTTTATTTTTCTGAACTTAAAATAATTACCTTTTAAAATTACATGTTTATTTGTGTATTATGAATAACCACTTTTAAACCAAATTATACCTATATTCTTTGCTTAAATAGAATAGATTTGTCCTCTTGTAAACTACTGGATTGTTTGTAGCCATACGCAAGCAGTTTTCTTTATACAATCTGAGTACGAGTACACGCATTGCTGTTGTCTTCCCAGTCACAGAAACACGCTACTGTCCCAGGCTTACACACTAAGAATTGAACCAGTACTGATTGGACCAGTGTATTTTGCCTAATATTGGACAGATCCCTAGTATGTATCTGCTGACCAGGCTATGTGGTATTAAATCATGTCCAGTGCTTAACAGCCATTTAAGTTTCTCAACCTACACCATCTGTCTGCCTTTAGTAAAGCAAACTACTTCAAAAATTGCCTATAATCCATTAATGTAATGGTTTTGTTTGGAGTGTTAGGTGAAATTACTTCCAGCGACTTATTACTGGGACATTGTAAGAGATCAGGACCAATTTGATGACAGCCATTAAAAATGTAAGAGTGCTTTTTAGAAACTTCTGATGTTGTAGAAAGTTTAAATATAAAAGATCTAGGAAATATGCCATTATTGTATTTTGAACGAACAACTGTTTATTATCGTTAATTGGCTCATAGTCATATTCCTTTAATAAGAATTAGGTGATGAATGCCCCCATCTGCTTATACTTAAATATGAACATGTGATGCCAGCCAAACAAGATCCGTTTAAAGCTTTCCTTCCCCAGATCTGTTGGAAAATTTGACAGATAGCCATACAATTTTTATAATTAGAATAATGTTTAATAAGCATGTTTGGATTGTTGCTAATGGCAGCCAAGTGTGTCTCCATATGATTCAGGGGCAACACGCAAAGTAAAATGCATGCTGTCGGTGCTTTTCCGTTAATGCCTGCAGAGAGCAGACTGAACAACCTGTGAGCCTTCAGAAAACCTCAGGGATGACTAATCGTGACTGTTTTTGTCTGGCCTGAGAACTTAGAACAGCTCTGCCAGAAGTGTTATTAGGGTGGCTGTCCGTGTGATGGGCTCTTCTCCACCGAGGTTTTGGTGCATATTTAGGTGGTAAAGAGCTTTAATTGGGCAGTATGGTAATTTCCACCACCCAATATCAATCTGCCATGTTTTCCTTTGAAATGCTACCCTCATTATTTACTGGTACAATTTTTTTATTCCATTTTAGGTCAGTTGTCACTTAGGTTTTGTAGCAGTAAAATTTGTTTTGTTTCGTTTTTAAGACATGCAATCAGACTCATCTTTGAACCTTAATATCCCTGTGTGTCTCTCCTCTCAGAGCTCCTGGGCCGTGTGTTCATTTCTCTCCTGCATGCCTACATGCCATGTCCCAGAACAGTCTGATTCGCTGCCTCTCCCTTGTACATTTAAAGGATATTTCTTTCATTGAATAGCTTTGGAACTGCAGCAGTAATAGAACAGAATGAGAAATGGACCTAATATCAGGATTTCGGGGGGTCTGAATCACTGAGTTTGAGATGCCATCCGTAGAACATCCCCTAGTGTTGAAATCCATATAGATAGATGTGAACTGTTTTCTGGACTCCTTTTTATTTTTAATGTCTTGAGGGGTTTGCTGGTTGTTAGCTTTAACTTCCTTATCTAACAGAAGATGGAAAATACTGTTCATTTCTGTAACCTTATGGAAAAATTATTGACACTCATTTTACCCAAGTCTCTGTTTGAACACAGCCGGACACACTGGGGACAGTGGTGTGCCTCCATCTCGCGGCACGTGCTGCTCCTTTGCAGGGCTTTCTGTGAAAAATCTCAGCACCACTCTGCTCTCTTTCTGTGCTTCCTTCCCTCACTGAAGCCCGGGGTCTGGACCATATTGCTGAGAACATTCTGTCATACTTGGACGCCAAGTCACTGTGTGCTGCTGAGCTTGTGTGCAAGGAATGGTACCGTGTGACGTCGGACGGCATGCTGTGGAAGAAGCTCATCGAGAGGATGGTCAGGACAGACTCTCTGTGGCGAGGCCTGGCAGAGCGCAGAGGGTGGTGAGCCCTTACCCTTCCTCTTCCTGCAGCATTCCCAGGCCTGGCTGCTGAGCGCTACAAAGTGCTCCAAGGAAGCCGGCGAGGCCACTGCACGTCACCTGGCAAACTGTTGTTGGTAGTTTTTCTTCATACCAGTCAATCATACGATGACATGTTTTGCTAAAGAAAAAAGAAAACTGACCACCCTCCTAATTAAAGCCTTCTGCTCTCTGGACAGAAGTTGGGATTTTACAGAAAGGCTGAGAGACCTTTTAAGGAAGGAAAGATAGCTTTGAATCAGGTAGAAAGGACCCACTCCTGCTTCCTCTTCTTGGGGAAGATGGAATTACTGTTCTTCACCAGAGTTCCTCTGTGTAGTCCCCACCTCCAGTGTCTCATCATCTTTGTAATCAAAAATTAATTTTTATGCCCAAGTAGAATTAAGCTATAGCTACCAGAAAGAATGAAAAATGAAATTTAGTATAAATTATTTGTTTCTTCTTAGAACTTATGTCTTTAGATTTGCTTGTTTAATTATGAGTTCCCTAAGGCCTTGTGTAGTCAGTGGCCTGAAAGACTTCACCAGTAGTGTTCCCTGAGCACAGCAGCACCGTTTCATTAAAACTTCTGGAAGGTATTTTTCTTTTTAGAATTTTGCCTCAGAGTGTGTCTCTAGAATGTCACTATAGGAAAGTCAGGTATGAATAATTCATTAAATAAGTTATTAAGTATATTTGATAAAAATGATAATAGGCATGTGTGTGCCCAGTGATTGCCTTCAAAATTAACTTTTTTGTGTGTGTCTGTTCTTTTGGGGTCTGGAATCATACACAACCTCAAATAGTTAAGATTATTAAAGGGAAGCTAGGTGTGGTATTACACAGGCTGCTTTTCTAAGAAGGAAGGAGACTAGTACATATGTGGCCCACCCTCGCTCTATAACATGACCCTGTCTAAAAACAACTGTAAAAGTCGCTAAGGGCTGCAGGTGCTCTCCTTGTATATATAAGGCTTTGGGTCCGGTCCTCAGCACTATAAGCAAAAAAAAAAAAAAAAAACCCAATCTTCACTTAGCTGGGTGGACATGGTGGTCCATATCTATAATCCCAGCAGGTAAGAAAATTGAGGCAGGAAAGAGAGAGAGATACATATGGATCAACTTTCCTTCAAAGTTTCATAAAATTAGGCTTGGCTCTCTTGCTTTGGTGTCCTTGAAATTTGTGGATTCATGAATGTGTTGACCTGAGTATCCCAGTAAATGCTTCAGAGGTTTCTGTCATGTGAGCTATCAGGAATACTTAAAAACCCTTACTCTCAAATCCAGTTCCAGAATCCAGACCTAGCAGCCCTCCTGCTGTATGACTGCAGGCTGTATGACGGAGCCTATTGTTATTCGTTTCTTTTTTTTCCCTTTCAGATGTTTTTTCTGTCCTTCCTTACTATGTGGGAAAATAGAAATTGCCTTTACCTCCAGCCTTCATACTCTGATAGTTAGCATGTATGACATTCTGAAACTATTATTTGTTGAGTCTAAGACCAGCTTTCAAAATGGAGCACCCAGTTGCTTACTTGGGGAAATTTCAGGGTGTCTGAGAAGATTCTCTCTTAGGAAAGCAAAGAATCTCTCCTCCAGATAATTCAGGCCTTAAGTCTCAATTTGAAAAACTCAATTCTTAGCTACAAAGATTTCATGCCCTGTTAAGATAACACTGTTTCCATTTGTCATGTGAATGATAATAAGTCTCATCATAACACTGACATGCTCTGAAGGCAGGAGGCAGAACTGCGCTGCTGAGGTGTGTGCCAGTGTAAGTGCAAGTGGAAAAGCAGACTCTTGTTTAGGGTTGGTCCTAAACAGTGGGGTCTTTTATATTGGTTATTAGGACAGTAGTAAAAACTATCATTGAAAAGATAGGGTTTTGGATTTTTTTAAAAAAACAATTTTTGTGGACTCAGACTGAGGGCTTTGTACATGCTAGGCGGTTGTTCTGCTTCTGAGTTACTTCGAGTCCACTCTTAGCCTTTTGAAGGGTCCTTGAAGATAGAGCTGAGGTATAGCCACGCCTTTATTACCACAGCTTCTCTGTAGCCTCGGAACCCCTCCCACTCTTTGCAAGTCATTCAGCTTTTTAACCAAGTTCCCTTGTCTTTGATCAAATTGGTAAAATTTGATATAACTTGTTATAGTTCCATGAAATGGTAAATACAGATTCTTGTGTGCTCTGTGAGTGTGTGTAGTGTCTCCAGGTGATAGCTGTACCTCCCTTTTCTTCATTGTCCTTCTGTTTGGGTGCTAGTGGTGCTGAGACAGGGCCTCGCTGTGCAGCCCAGCATGCTTTCAAGCCTCCAGCCTCAGTCTTCTGAGTACTGGGTTTTCAGGGGTGTGCTAGATTCCCCCATACTCCAAAGGACTAACTTAGGATCAATTTCGTATTTCCATCCTCCCTCCCTCCTTCCCCTCCCTCCCTCCCTCCCTCCCTCCCTCCCTCCCTCCCCCCTTCCTTCCTTCCTTCCTTCCTTCCTTCCTTCCTTCCTTCCTTCCTTCCTTCCTTCCTCCCTTCTTTCCTCCCTCCCCCTCCCTTCCTCCCCCTCTCTCTTTCTCTCTCTGTCTCTCTCTCTCTTCCTTCCTCCCTCCCTTCTTTCCTCCCTCCCCCTCCCTTCCTCCCCCTCTCTCTTTCTCTCTCTGTCTCTCTCTTCCTTCCTTCCTCCCTCCCTCCCCCCTCTCTCTCCTCTCCTCTCTTTCTCTCTCTCTCTCTCTTTTGATAGGATTTTTCTGTGTAGCCCTGGCTGTCTTAGAATTCACTCTGTAGACCAAGCTGGCCTCAAACTCACCAAGTTTCTCTTGCCTCTGCCTATGGTGCTGGGATCAAAGGCGTGAACAATTTGAGTCACCAAGATTTAACTTCCACTTTGCTGTTATATTTCATACCCAGATGGTTTTGACAGTTTGCCCCTAGGACATGAACTTTGCAGTTTTCTCTCTTAAATAACACTAGATAATACTTTCTGCTCAGTAATGGTAACTCTTAAAAGGATGATAAAAGACCACTTGGGAAAAGTCCATTTTCTTAATCAGGAGATCACATTTTATGATAACATTCTAAATTTAATATTTCACGTTTATCATGCACTCATGCTCTCCTAGGTACCGGGTGTTTCTCCCAGAAGTGGTCCCTATGGTCAAAGAACATACACCAGAAAAGAGTGTGACTTAAAACAAAGACTAAGAAGCTGGTTCTCACCGTCTAACCACGCCTTTGTAGCGCCTTTGATTTGGATGTATATATTTTGTAAGGCATAGGAAAGGCAGTGGGTTATAAAACAAGATTAGAGATTCATTTGAGTCCTATTGTCTGAGGATACAGAGAAACTGGATGTGAGGGAAATCCTAGAGTACCCTTGTAGGAATGACAAAGACTCAGAGGCAGACAAGAATCTCTGGAATGGTGGGCACTGAAAAGCCACAGTTAAAAATCTCATCTGCATGTAAAGTGTTTATATAATCAAACTGTTTAGAGAAGAATGCCATTAATCCAGAATTATTTCTCAAAGTAGTTTACTTACCCGTTATGTTCATATATCCTATTTCATAGTCCTTTCAAAACAAAACAAAAAAACCTGTTCTTTTCACCTCCCCAGTGCAAATTTTCTTTTCTCTGTTAAGGTAGACATTGGAGCCAGCTGCCTTCCTGATAGGAGATTTTCTCAACTAATTTTCAAGGTGTATAATAGGGAGAGGGCAGGGGAGAAGCTCTCCTGGAGACAGCGAACAATTAATTATATTGTAATGGAGCTACAGAGGCACAAGTGGATGACTGGCCCAGAGAAAACCTGATTTCTCTGGTGCCAGGATTACACTCAGAGGCATTTGTGCCTATCTCCACTTTGTGAGGCACGGAGCCAGTGCGAACAGCGGTTAGCACACCCATACTGGGCTTTACTAGCTTCCACACCGTGTCTGGGGGGTTCTTAACTTCAGGATAAGGAATTAAATTTTTTACCCAGCAGGAAGTGATTGCCATTTACCTTTTTTTCCCTTTCTTTCTTTTTTTTGGTAGCAATCTAGCTTGGGCTATGAGCATTCAGAAATGTGCTGTCATAGGAAGAAGATGCTAGCACGCTGCGTGCTGGAGTCAGGAAATGCATCTGTGTGTGCGTGCGTGCACATGGGAACCCTCGGGAAAGCAGCCCCTTCCTCTCACAGACTGGCGTAGCTGCTTAGCCTCTCCTCTTCCCTCCTGCTGTCCTTGGTTCCTGTGTATGAACTGATCAGGATCGGCCCTGGTGACCGAGCAGCCGGCTAGCACACATGCTGTACCCTGTGATAAATAACACAGTCATGGCAGAAACACTGCTGTTCCCCGCATACTAGGTGTCCTCTGACACTGGCGCAGCTTGACTCAGGGGCCTGTGCCACTCCACAGCAGCACACTGCTAGAGTGGGCAGCCACTGTACCCACTGTGCACACTGCTCTAGGTTCAAGCCACAGCACCAAGGGAGAACAGGGAATAGTTATTATTGACCAGAAGAGTCACCATTATTATCAAATGATAAAATCCCTAAATGTATAGAAGTCTAACAGACCAGTAGATGGGTTATGAGTATACTTCTATCCGCATAAAGTATCCCAAAGGGCTTGTACTCTGAGGTTCTGCACTGGAGTCAGTGTTGGTCCAGTTCCTTGGATTCCAGGTTAACATTTTGACACAGGACTCCCAAATCACTTGACCATCATGCCTTGCCAGGCTAGTTAATAGAAGTTATGTGTAATGGTAGCTAAAACACTTTGAAAAAGCATAAGACTGCTTGTAAATGGATTTATGATCTTTTCACTGGTAAATATTTGTTTTTTAGGGGACAGTACTTATTCAAGAACAAACCTCCTGATGAGAATGCTCCTCCCAACTCCTTTTATAGAGCGCTTTATCCTAAAATTATACAAGACATTGAGGTAAGAATCATGTTTCCAGACATTTGCTGAGTGGTAGGGACTCACTAGTCTGCTTAAGTTACAATACTATAGAAAACCCATTAAACTTTTCAGGGCCAGTTAGAATCAGTGTCTTTACTACAATAAGGTTGATAACATACAGAAGAATTGCCACCTTCCTAAAACAGCAGTGTGACATCTGCACCCTTCTCTGATGAGCCTTCCAGGAAGGTTATCAGCAGGCATGGATACCATGTGTCTAAGACACCACTGGGCATACAGCCCCACTTGGTACCTACCTTTTAGTTTTTTTAATTGTATGTATAGAGCAGTGGTTCTCAACCTTCCTAATGTTTGCAGCCCTCATGTGTGGTAACCCCCAACCATAAAAAATTATTTTCATTGCTACTTCATAACTTCATTTTGCTACTGAATTATAACATAAATGTCTTTTTTCTGGTGGTCTTAGGCAGTCCCTAAGTAAGGGATGATCTTATCCCCAAAGGGGTCAAGCCCCACAGGCTGAGAGCCACTGCGTAGAGTAACATATGAGTTGTTGCTTTGCCTTTCCTAATTAACTGCTTTTTTGAATCCTCCGTTTTAGACAATAGAGTCCAATTGGAGATGTGGGCGACATAGTTTACAGAGAATCCACTGCCGGAGCGAAACAAGTAAAGGTGTTTACTGTCTACAGTATGACGACCAGAAGATTGTCAGCGGCCTTCGAGACAACACCATCAAGGTGACTGGACCCTCTTCAGTGGAGGAGCATTGTTGGAGTGAGGGTGACCACAGACATAGAGCTAGTCTGAAGCCTAGCCTTGAGTGTGGTTTCAGAAATGGGAACTGCAGGCTGGTGTCAGTACCAAAGCCAAAAGCATTTCCCTAAAGGGCAGATGTCTGCTTCTCCCCACAGGATCATACAAATGCATAGTCCCAGGGTTGGACTCCTCCCTAGAAGTGTGCTGATGGGAGCTGTTGTTATTTTGGCCTTTGTAATTATAGGCTACTCTTCCTCCTTGATGAAAAGGATAAGGTTAGCATTAGAACTGAAGTCAACACATCCAGGAGCTTAGTTCTACCTGGAGGAAAGAATGCAGCCTCGCCCTCTCTGGGCTTTGATGTTTAGGGGATCACACGTGTACAGAACAAGTCTCCACAGCACCCTCTTATGACAATGATCAAAAGGGTCTCGTTTGCCATCCTAGATCTGGGATAAAAGCACACTGGAATGCAAGCGGATTCTCACAGGCCACACAGGCTCTGTCCTGTGTCTGCAGTACGATGAGAGGGTAATCATCACGGGCTCCTCAGACTCCACCGTCAGGTAGGGAATCTCTGCTACTCCTTTTGAACTCTAAGCCCCTGCTTTGTGTCACGGTGATTCTCTGCATCTTTGTGGACACATTTCTGAATGTATCTAAGAAGAATAAGCTGTTAGCTTCCGGTCAGTCACTTGTCACTTGGGAACCACCACTTGATGTTGGAACCATTGGGTAGATTTCTACTTTGGCACATTTAAGAAGCTACACACAGATTTTAATTTGGAGGTGCACCTGTCATAGGAACTTCCCTCTCCTTCTGGGAAGCCTCACATTCCTTATGAGGCTAGCTCACAGGAATGGCAGGAAGGGAATGAAACCTGTCTTTGGGTGATTGTAACTGTAGTGCAGGCACACATGAGCTCTTTCAAGTGCATACAGGTGAGCAAGACCCTTGCCAGCCCTCCCCCGCCATCCCCACAGTGTTTCATTGCAAGCTTTACTCAGGGAGGGGCCTCAGTTTCCAGAGGCTCTGGTGATTTGATGACACAGCCATTATGCTGCTGGAGTCCAGTGTAGCTTGAGTTCAGGGTTCTAGCAGCTCTGCAGGAGACTTGCTAGGAATTTCACCTTAAGCTAAGGATTCAGCAAAGGTAATACATCAAAAGTAACTTTAAAAAAAAAAGAACTGGAATAAACGGCAGTTATCTGCATTGTTAAATTCTCTAAAGTTCTCCCTGTAAATAGGAAAAGCTGTTCCCTTCCCTTGTAGGCACAGCAGAAACGCCCTTGCAGTTGTTGGCAGTTACCTCATGCTTTGGAGTGCCTCCAGGGGCATTGTAGATGCTTAGGTCATTTAGAGACTAGGGGAGAGGTGATGTTTGTTTGTTGTCTTGGCAGTGTTGGGATTGAACCCAGGGTTTAGCATGCTAAGCCTTCTGCCTCTTAGCAACACTACAGCACACACACACAAAAAAATAACTTAACAAAAGAAGGGTAGGCTGCAAAGGAGAAACAAAGTGCTTTTAAAAACAAAATCAATATGCAAAAACAGAGTGTTCAAGGTACTTCTCTGTTGACACAGGTCTCAAGATCTCCAGGGTCCCCATTGCTGTGAAGCACATGCTCAGGGTGGGTGGGAAGGCTCATCTTGACCAACTTGCCCCTGAAAAGCACAAAAATGGAGCCTTGGGCGTAAAGTCTATGTAAGGTAGAGAACATAACATTCAGGGAAGTGGAAGTCAAGACCTTACTAAGTCTGTGGCAAGACATCGTGGCCCATGAGTGCAGGGACTGGGCAGAGGCTGCTGCTACTTTTTATCAGATTCCTGGTTCACATGTGTCTTCCTTATTGAACGTCAGTGCTAAAATAATAACCCGAGAAAGTCTGGGCCAAAATATCAGATGATAGTGACTATGTCCGCTCCCTGAACACTATCCAGGAAATGCCTGCTAAGCCCTGCCTCCGTGTGTGTGTGTGTGTGTGTGTGTGTGTGTGTGTGTGTGTGTGTGTGTGTGTACTTCCTCATGGTCCACGTGTGCTCTGCCTGGGGTGCAGAGCAAGAGCACTCGCCATGAAAGTAGGAGGGGAGCCAGGCCTGGGGGTGCACACCCTTAGTCCCAGCACTCAGAAGGCAGAGGCAGGTGGATCTCTCTGAGTTCACGGACATCCTGGTCTACAGAGTGAGCTCCAGGACAGCCAGAACTACACAGAAACCCCCCACTTCAAAAAGAAAGCAGGGGTGGTGTTGATGGTGGGTGCCATGGTCACAAATAGGTGCCATCTGACTCCTGGGCATCCTTTTCAGAGTGTGGGATGTAAATGCAGGTGAGATGCTGAACACATTGATTCACCACTGTGAAGCCGTTCTGCACCTGCGCTTCAACAACGGCATGATGGTGACCTGCTCCAAAGACCGGTCCATTGCTGTATGGGATATGACTTCCCCAACTGACATCACCCTCAGGAGGGTGCTGGTGGGACACCGAGCTGCAGTCAATGTTGTAGACTTTGATGACAAGTACATCGTTTCTGCCTCTGGAGATAGAACCATAAAGGTAACAGGCCACTTTTCAGTAAGTTCACAAGCTGCAGTAAGAGTTTGTGTAAAAGTGTGATTGAGGGCAACTGTGTATAGTGTTGTAGAATACTGTAATAATTAAATTCAATTTTTATTTCGATAAACAATGGTTATGGGCTGGAGGTGTAACTTAATGGCAGACCACCTGCCTGGTGTGCCCAAGACCCAGCATGGAAAGACAACAGTGCCACCGACGATGGCAGTGATGGCGAGCGTGAATAAAGCAGGTGCAAGCCTGAGTTCCAGAAGGCACCCATGCTGGAGCTCAGGAAACGGCCTGCGAGAAAAGGCCTTGCCACATAAGCCTGCAGTCAGATTCCCAACCACCCTGGAAAAGCCAGATGTGTCCCCTCACGTTAGTGATGTCACTGCTCGGAAGGCAACAATGCCAGATCTTTCTAGACAAATAGTAAACTTGGTGTGGATTCTGCCTCACACGTGGTGCACACAAACTCAAGCAGTTACAGATACACATGAAAAAATATACATCTCTATTGTATATTGTAAGGTGGGAAGGAACTAAGGAGGACACTAAGTATGCACACATGAGAGAGAGAGAGAGAGAGAGAGAGAGAGAGAGAGAGAGAGAGAGACAGAGAGAGACAGAGACAGAGAGAGACAGAGAGAGAGAGACAGAGAGAGAGAGACAGAGACAGAGACTAATCCATAGAGTAAATCTCATGTGACAGCAGCCAGCTTCCCATTAGTCCTGTGAATTACACCTGGCTTTTGCTTCCCATTGCGGTTTCTTTGAGGCATTGGCATCCTCTGAGGAGTCTCTTCTGTTTCCTGCTTACCATTTTACTGGTAGAAGTACCTGATGGAGTGCTCAGCTGTCATTCTTGTGTCTCAGGTGTGGAACACAAGCACTTGTGAGTTTGTAAGGACCCTCAATGGGCACAAGCGAGGCATCGCCTGTTTGCAGTACAGAGACAGGCTGGTGGTGAGCGGTTCCTCTGACAACACCATCAGGTGAGCAGTGGTCTTCCCAGAAGGCACTCTACCATCCTCCTCCTCACCCTTTGTGCACAGAGCTCATGGTCTGTTCCTGTCCTGTGTTTATAATGGGGTATCTCTCCTTTCTGTAGCTAGTACAGGTCAAACAGCACAGAAAAGCCTTTAGGTGGCATGTGTCCTGCAGTGCAAACATGCTAATCAATAAAGACCTTTCTTCACATCACTGTTGTTGTTGAAAATAGAAAGTAAAAGAAGGAAAAATACTGGTTTCTCTGCTAAAAATCATGACTTTTTGTTTGAGTACAGTATTTGGTCAGAGACCTGCTGGCTTTAAATCGGAAGGGTGCACAAGACTATATACTTTTCTTGTATTTTACCCTTACAAAAATGAATGGCAAAGAGATGGTTAGGATTTGAAAATTTCATCAGTCCTCGCCTTGTCTTGACTGCCTGAGGGAAGGGGAAGGAAGAGGTAGTTTCCCACAAAGCTCTGGGACTGTAGCAGCAGCCCTCCTAAGGTCTGTCTGCCTTTCTGTCAATGAGGACTGCTCTGGAAAGTGGTGGCAGCTGTGTCCTCCTGCTGAGATGGAGGTGCTGTGTGACAGTCAGATGTCACTGACACAGTGCCCCACACTCTTAGGTGTGACTTCAGGAAGCATGACCTCTCTTGAGCTGGTCATTTTCATCCTAGGAAATTGAATTCCCACCTGGAAGAAACTGATTTCAAGTTGGCAGTGGTGGCACATGTCTTTAGTCCTAGCACTCAGGAGGCAAAGGCAGGTGGATCTCTGAGTTCCACACCAGCCTGCAGAGTGAGTCCTAGCACACAGCCAGGGATACGTGGAGAAACCTTGTCTCAAAAAACAAAACAACAAAAAGAACATGGTTTTATTGTTATATGAAATGTAGTGCTTTAGAATTATATAAAGCTTTGTGTTTTAGCATTGTATAAGTGAAAACACCTAACTGCATTTGAACTTAAATCACACATTTTTTTCTGCCCAATTATATGGCAGACAGGAAATAAGTTATATTGAAAATAATATATTTTATGTGAGTTATCTTTGTGAAATTTTAAAATATATTTTATTGTATGTATATAACTGTCGCCCATGTGTATGTACTTACACCGCATGTGTGCCTAAGTCCCAGGAGCTCAGAAGAGCGTGCTGGAGTCTCTGGACTGGAAGCATGGAAGGCTGTGAGCCACCATGTGGGTGCTGGGAGTCAGAGCTCTTAACTGCTGAACCATTTTTCTAGCTTTCTTTGTGAATTTGTAAAGGATATATGAAATACATTGTAATATTTGAAGCTTAGAAATGAACCCATGAGCTGAGTGGTGGTAGCGCACGCCTCTGATCCCAGCACTGGGCAGAGACCATGCGGTTCTGTGGGTTTGAGGCCACCTGGCCTATGGAGTGAGCTCCAAGGAGAGAGAGAGAGAGAGAGAGAGAGAGAGAGAGAGAGAGAGAGAGAGATTGAGATTCATAGCAGCTCACTAGACTATTTCTTCCTGCAGGCTGTGGGACATAGAGTGTGGAGCGTGCCTGCGAGTGTTGGAAGGCCATGAGGAATTGGTGCGCTGCATTCGATTTGATAACAAAAGGATAGTGAGCGGGGCCTATGATGGGTGAGTTTGCTAACAATATTATGAAACATCTAAGAGCTCAGGTTGTAGCTCAGTGGCGGAGCGTGTGCTTAGCATGTGCAAAGCCCTGGGTTCCATAGCTAGCACTGCCTTCCCCAAGTTCACATCGTCATTCCACTCATTTATGATGTTAAATGTAACCCTTCTTCCTTGGCTCTAAAACTTTATGTACACTGCTGCTTAATTGCTATTCCCCACTCTTCTGCTTACTGTTTTCTAAATATTCTTCCCAATCATTTATTGTATTTGTATGGATTATTATGTTTGCTATTTGATTATGTATTTGTCTGGTTTGGCCTAGGAAACAAAGAACCAGACAAATCCACAGTGACAGGTCAGGCATATAAACTAGATATTGTAAGGGTGTGAGCGGTACATCTGCAGCCAGCAGTCTTCTGACTCCTGTGAGCTACAGTCACGTTCTAGATTTGCTGCCCTAGCTCTTTGCCGTTTTTTCCTTGTGTTCCCTTAAGTTTGCTTTCAACTAAGATTTTTGTCCTCTTTTTGATCTTTAGGAAAATTAAAGTGTGGGATCTTATGGCTGCTTTGGACCCACGTGCTCCTGCAGGGACTCTTTGTCTCCGGACACTTGTGGTAAGAGCCTTATTGTTAAAGCAGTCTGACAAACAGGTAGGGGAAGAAGTTAAATGTTAATGTGCTGTAGACTATAGATCTGGATTTAAAGTTAGATTCTCACAAAACCTACTAAGCGGAAAGGCAACCAATACACGACAGTAAACTATGTTTATATAGTACCCTTCATCCAAAAGTGCTTTAGAGACTGGATATGGGAGGCCTGGGGCATCTGCTTCACATAGCACACATCCCACACAAAGTGCAGGAAGTGAATGAGAATTCTATATCCACCACAAGCATTAGGAGGCACTGAGGGAGAGAATATAATTACTCAAATTGGACCTGAACACCTGTACTTGCAAAATGTACCCTGGGACCCTGCTGGAACCCCCATCAACTCCTTAGTCCTGCGTGCCATTCGATAGACAGTGCTTCCCTCTGGCACCTTAAGTCCTCTTTGTTATCCCTTCTCCCCTATGTTTGAACCTCTGACACTTTGAGAAAGAAGTGAGTCAGAAGGAGAAATGTCTCCTTCCAGCTCTTTGTAACAGGGCCTGATTGCGCAGCCCTGGCTGTGTTGAGATTGTACCCTTCTCCCTACAGTTGCCTGGTACTCAGCCTGTGTTCCCCACAGGCTTAAAAGCATAGAATTCTTAGCCATGGTATAAGCCAAAGGCTTGGATTGTCAAATGATCCTTTAGTTTAGATGTGTGTGGATTTAGAATAAACAGATCTTTTTTAAACAATTCAGATAAAACATTAAAAGTCCAATGTTCTCAATTCTGATTCAACATTGAGGAAGTCTCAATTCTGGTGAAAAGGGAGACTTTGCCTTTCTTGAATTTAAAGTAATTCTTAAGCTGGACATGGTGGTGCACACATGTATGTAATCTCAGCATTCAGAGGCTGAGGCAGGAGAATTGCCGTGCATTCCAGACAGTAGATTCAGTCTTTGAGAAGCACATGTGCTTTGCCTGCTTTCTTCATGCTTGTCTTGTTAAATGTGCTGAGCATTTTGTCATGTGTCTGTAGTCCCAGACATTAAAAGTGAGGGGGGAAGACTGAGGTTCTGTCTAGCCTCGGCTGTAGAGAGACCCTGTCTTCAAAAAGAAACAAACTTTCCTATAACTTCAGAACTCAGGGGCCTAAGGGAAGAGGATCTTGAGTTCAAGACCAGCCTAGACTATATACAAGACCTGTCCCCTAAAACAACAAATGACAGCATCAACAGAAGAGTACCTGGCTCACAGTCTGATACCGAGCCAGTGACGCAGTGCTCACTGTCACGTCCTAGCTTGCTATGGGTTTGCAGAGGAAGGAGATCTGAGTTTAAGGTCAGCCTGGTTGACATTGACTACAGGGTAAGATCCTGTCTCAAAAATACAATAGCAGCAGCAGTAATAATCAATTTAAAATTTCTTGATGTGTATATTCCAGTAAAACCATAGATTCCCCCATGGACGTAGCAATCCCTTGATGTTTTATGTGCACCTTGCTGCCAGTCTCTGATAAAATCCTGGCCTGCTTTATATAGCCTTTGTTAGTTGATATTTTCTAGAGTTTTATGAAAACGAATCATACAGAATGTACTTTTTTATATCTATCTTATTTTCCCTTCTCACACTTGGTTTCCTGTGTCGCATACTCAGTCATGTATCTAATGGTGATCTTAAAACTTGTGATCTTCCTGCCTTACTTCTGGAGTGTTTGAATTGCAGGTAAACACCACCTGGCTTATTCAGTCCTGGGGATCAAGCCTAGAACTTCCAGTATGATAGGCAGGCAGGCAGGCAGCTGACTGATTCCTAAGCCCCGCCTGTCTCTACACTAAGCAGAAACCATTAGGGAACTTGCCCAGGTTCATAGAGACCACATCTTAGCCATCACCAGTCAGTGATCCCCATGCTTACCTACTACAAATGAAGTTTCAGAGACTACTTGAATGGGTTTTGTTTTGTTTTATTTTGTTATTTTGCACAATTCTGTGACAAGGTGAGAATGAGCATTCAGAGTCTAGTGTTCTAGATTCTGACCCAGCAGCCAGGGACCTAAGCTCTAAAGGACGAGTAAAATGGTTGGATCATACAAAGCCTATATTCAGGATTTCTAGAAATGGCCTGTTTTCCAAAGTGCTTACCATGTGAAGCTACCATGTATGTACAGTAGTGCATGGTGCACTGTCTTTCACGGATCAGCCACCTGTGTCTTAGGCAGATCTATTGCTGTGGAGAGATACCGTGACCACAGCAACTCTTTGGAGAAAGGATTTAATCCCAGCCTACTTACAATGTTGGAGGCTTAGTCCACAGTGGCAGGCATGGTGCTGGTGAGGGAGGTTGAGAGCTATGCTTCCTGATTGGAAGGCACAGAGTGTGAGACCTCAAAGCCCACCCCCAGTGACTCAGTGCTTCCACTAAGGCCCCACCTCCTAATCCTTCTAATCCTATTAAACAGTTCCACTCCTTGGTGACCAAAGATTGAAATATATGAGCCTGTGGGGGCCATTCTCACTCAAACTTTTGAGTGAACTACCTTTACCCATCTGTGCTTGTTCGTCCTTGACACTGCTCTCCATTCTTCTGTCCAGACAGTTCTCACCATGGAATGTCATTTTCTTCTGCTGGGAGAACCTTGGTAGATTTCCTGTGCAGGCACACTGGTGACCAGTACTTCCCTGTGTTGGCCTGGGGAAGTCTGGTCCTGCCTCACTGCTGCAGTGTGTTTTTGCTGGTAAAGAAGCTGACAGCGACTTTCATTGCTTCGATACTGTCTTTCTTCCCTTTACTCCTGTGTGGTTTCTGTTTTAGATAAGAAGCCATCGTCCTTCTTGTTCTGCACAGTGGCTTGTTTTCCTGTGGCTGCTGGAAAACTTTGTTCTTGTCAGGGAAATATCTCAGTGTCGGTTTCTCTACTTGAGATTAAGAGAAATTATTAGTGGATCTAAAACAAGACAAGACTAGCTATATGATGTCTATACGAACCTACGTCGGGGGCTACAGATAGAGTTCAGCTGGCAGAGTAACTGCCTCACACACACACCACTGGACTCAGTCTACAGTACCGTATAAGCAGAAGGCAGAGGCAAGAAGATGAGAATTTCAAAGTCATTATCATCATTTGTTCATGGTGTTCAAGGCCAGCCTTGGCTACAAGAGACCTAGTCTCAAAGGGGCATTGAGGGGGAGGGGTAGAAAGATGGCTCAGCAGTTAAGAACACTTCTGCTCTTCCAGACGATCAGCATTCAGTTTCTCTGTTTCTAACATCACATCCGGTACCTCACAACTACCTGTGGCTCCACTTCCAGGGCATTTGATGATGATACTGCCTCCACAGGCACCGCACACTTGTGCCACGCACACAGGAATAAAGATGAACAAGTCATTATAGATGTAAAGACATTTATAAATAAGAAGTTAAAGTTGATAATTTGGTGTATGCCTGTAATCCTAGCAGTTGGAGGTCTAAGACAGGAGGACATGAGTTTAGAGGCCAGCCTGGGCTGCATAGCAGGACCCCACCTTAGAAATCCATGGGCTGGGATTGGAAGAGTGTTCTAACATGCTCGCAGCCCTCAGCTGGTTCACTTCCACCTCCACCTCCTCCTCCACCACCTCCACCTCCACCTCCTCTACTACCTCCACCTCCACCTCCACGGAAAAAGGCTGAAATCTGTCTTCCTGAAATTCCTGTGTTGAACTTTCCATCTCTGATATGTTAGAATCTGTATATGAAGACTGAGCTTTTAAAGGGTGATTAGGATCAGTTGAATTCATGTGAATAGGCGTTAATCCCATGTGACTGGTTTCCCTAAAAGTCAACAAGATCAGGCACACTCAGATGGGATGCTTGTAAAGGTGGAGGAGACGTCCGTCCATCTATGGCACAAGCTGGGGAAGAGGCCTGAGAATCAGAACAATTATGCCAACACTCCATTCTTGTTCTTTAGCCTCCAGACAGTGAGAGATACATCTCCATTTAAGCTACCTAGTGTATAGCACTTGATTATGGAACTCTTACAGATTATAACCCATACCATTACTAGCTTAAAGTAGCAGCATTAATTTCATACAGAGCAAACTACCAACAAGGAATATTATCAGGATAAAATGGTGCATGCATCATGCTCAACAAAACGTAGGGTGGTCCTTAGTACGTTAGTGCCCAGTGATAGCATCAGGACACACCAACAGTCCTTAGTGAGTCTGTGAGGAGGTGGTAGACCTATAGAGAAAGTCGGTAAGCTGTGATTAGAGTTGAAGAGATCAGCACCCAGTCATGGGCAGATCCAGCAGACAGAAAATTGAGGGAGAACAGTTAAACTCAGCAGCAGTCTCCGCTGGAATGATTGTCCTCTGCATACAGAACATTCCCAAGGCCCATGGACCACTCACCAAGACAGACTACACTGGGCCATAAGCACGCACACCGCAACAAATGTAAGCACGAGGTATGCTCCACAAGACCCCACCGTGGGAGGAGGACCGGCTTCCACCCATGCCGTGACACATGCATGCTAGCACACACACACACACACACACACACACACACACAGGTAAGTAACTGTAAGAAAACGTGAAGCTAAAAACACCAGTATATGTTCTTATACACACCACAGTGGAGCTCGAGTACAGAAATGACTTGAGGGTAACTGAAAAGCCCCAAAAGATGCAGAGATAAGCGGCTGAGCTCTTCTACATAAGCCAGGGCGAGGAGAAGTCTCAAGAGAAATTGAAAGAGATTTTGAATATGAAAATAAAAAATATACAATTTGTGAGCTACGGTGTCAGCACCTAGAGGAAGATTAATAGCATGAGGTTTTTGTTTGTTTGTTTTGTTTTCTAAAGAAAAAGATGTGCTAGGACCCATGAGATAGCCTCCACCACATGGTGGAAGAAGAAACTAAATTCTACAAGTTGTCTTCTGTCACCACACACCACCATGGTGCAAGAGCATACACACGTACACAAAAAATACCTTGTGGGGTTTAAAAGTTAAATTTAAAATAGAAAGATGACCTATGGCAGGACAGGTAGCTCTCTGATAAGAGAGAGTATTTTCTGGACTATAGTAAGATATGGTTTTCAAGGCAAAAAAAAAAAAAAAAAAACTAAAATGAATAATGAATCGTTTTGCTTTGCTTTGCTTTTTGGGGGCCAGTATGCCCTGTACTCAAACAAAATGTTCCCACACAAGCTCTCCCTGTGACCCTCACACTACAACAGCTCCATTTATTCCCAATGCATCTTTTAAAAAACCTTTTAGATGTGTGGAGAAGCTAGCTTCCTCCCTTACACTGGGCCAGTGGAATTCTGTACACTATCCTGTTTCCCCTGTTCCCTTCCTCTGATGCTCTGTAGCTCCCTGCTGCCTCTGCAGCCTCGCTGGTGCAGCATCCTGGCAGTGGGACCAGTCACTGTCACTCTGACAAGGCTATGTCCATGTCCTCACCAGCCCCCTCTGTTTTTCCTGCTTCTGTTTTCCCCTTCTCTTTCAGACTTCCCAGAAAAGTTGTCTTATTGTATAACCAAATAATGTATTTATAGCCCTCCAATAATTATTTTCCAAGACTCTGCAGGAATAAAGGGCACTAATTGCCTGACCCATTGCAGCTAATCAAGGTAAGACTCACCCCTGCTGCATGACCAGAGGGGTCCCCCTCTCTATAGACCCAGAACTATCCCCTCCAAGAAGGACCCTCCTTAACAGAAAACATCCCCGCTCAACGTCCTCTCAGAGTTAGGAATGGTAGTTTCCTGCTGAAAGACTACACTTCCCAGATTCCCTTGCAGACTACTGAAGTCACTTATGCCCCTATAAGAGGCTGCATCCATCTATCTTCCTCTGCAAACATTTTGGCCATTCACATGCCTGGGTGACAAAAGTGCCCCTCACTACAAATAGATCTGTCCCACCTTCAATAGGAGGGAAAAAAAGAGATGTCTGTCTCCTCACACACCGTAACCCCAACACTCTCCAGGACTGAGATGGGAAGATTGTTGAAACTTACTGACTATGAGCTTAGGTTCAGTTACAGGCTCAGTGAAGTCAAACAAGCAAACTGCTCAAAGAGAGTGAAATTAAAGCCAGGGGTGATGGTTCACACTTGTAATCCCAGCACTCAAGAGGCTGAGGCAGGAGGATTGCCCTGAGTTCACCACCAGTGTCCAATTTATAAGACCCTGTCTCAAAGCAAAAGAAAAATATATATGACCCAGAGGGATTAGTGTTAAGAAAATATAACTTGCTGGGTGGCAACTCAGTGTGCATGTCTTTAATCCCAGCACTCTGGGAGGCAGAGGCAGTCAGATCTCTGAGTTCGAGGCCTTCCTGATCTACAGAGTGAGTTCCTGGACAGCCAAGGCTACACAGTGAAACCTGGTCTCAAAAAACCAAAACATTTGTATTTGACTTTTTTTTTTCTTCAGGATAGAATCCCTGTGCCTCCTGCACACACCCCAAGTGTCTCACCAAAGTTTTGAATCTTAAGATAGCGATGCCTTTTAAAGTTTAATGTCCTGGGAAGGTGCGGGCATGCCATAGAGCTCAGGGGCCAGCTTTGTAGAGTTGGTCGCCTCCCTCTACCTTCATGTGGGTTCTGGAGACTGATGTCAAGTCACTAGAGCTGCATGGCGAGTGCTTTATCCCACTACCCATCTCCCAACCTGTTGTTGCTCACTGCTTATGTAGAGCCCAGACTCGAGCTAACTGTAACAGACGTTGACCTTAGTTCCTAATCCCTCTGCCTCCCCCATCGGAGTGCTGCGGTTGCAGGTTACATGCTTACCCAACGGATTCGGAATCTCTCTTTTTTAAATTGTGGTGCTAGGGATTAAATCCAGGGTTTTATAAATGCTAGAAAAATGTTCCTAGTTGCCTTGAAAGAATCCATATGTTTAAAAAAATCCACAAAATATGAACAAATTGATTCCAATAATGCATAATGGAAGTCACACTGCAGCTGAGATTGGGCATCACAGGTGCAGTATAGAAGACTGATTGATTCTCATGGTGCTAGGGCCTAAAGCTGGGACCTTTTACATAGTAGGCAAGTGCTTTACCACTTGAGCTGTGTCCCCAGTCCTCAGTTCAGTCATCCACCTCATCTGTAGGTAACTATAGTACTGCATGACTACAGTAGTGACAGATCAGGAAAAGCATTTGGCAAAGGGCTGGCAATAGTTTAGTGGCTAAAGAGCACTGTCTACTCTTCCAGAGGACCTGGGTTTAATTCCCAGTACCCGTAGGACAGCTCATAACTGTCTGGAACTCCATTTCCAGAGGATTTATCATTCTCTTCAGGCCTCTCTTGAGTACTAGGCAACACATGATACAGACAAAAGACTCATACACATAAAATAATTTTTTAAAAAAAAATCATTTGTCAAAATCCAGTGCTACTCATGGTAAAACTCTGAGCAAGCTAGGAGAACTTGCTCAACTTCATAAAGAAAACATATTTAAACAATTAAATATCACTGAGACGATTAAGCTGGGGCTTGAAAGATTGTAATGTCACTGATGGGGAGAGCAACTGAACTGTTGAGTGGCCCAACCTTAAAAGCCCTTCTTGCAAGCATTTACTGAGGCCAGGAGTACCCCTCTCCTATCTGCCGTGACACAGTTCTGCTTCTCAGGAAATAAGTGTGTATTTCCATCAGAACCATGCAGGAACCACAGTTCAGCAGTTTTGAGCAATAGCTGTTCTTGCAACAGCAGCTCACAACTAGCTGTAATTGTTGTGGGGGTGGGGAGGAGCCAGGGGATTGACCAACACTCTCTTAGCCTCTGTGAGCACTGGACAGACACGTAGTACACAAATAAGCATGTAGGCAAAACACATGCAATAATAAATGTTTAAAATGTTTGTAGTGTGGAGACTGAATCTTAAAATGTAGTTCAGGCTGGCCTCAAACTGTGACCTTCTGCCTCGCTTTCCTAGGCATGTGGTAGGTGTCCTAACTGTGTGGCCCAGCACAGCAGCTCTATGTTTGGTTGTTTTGTTTTGTTCTTTGGTGTTATTGCAACAGAGTCTCTCTGCAGGTCTGTCTGTCTGTCTTGGAGCTCACTCCGTAGACCAGACTGGCCTCAAACTCAAAGAGGTCTGCCTGCCTCTGCCTCCCAAATAAAGCAGCTTTGTTTATAATAACAACAAAAAAATGAGCGGTCCATATATCCATCTGTAGGACGATAGACTAATCATAGTATAGTCATACAATGGGATATTGGCCACTAATCTTTTAAAGGGATAAAGTAACTGTTTTTACTTGTAGTAACAAAACAACAACAACAAAAACATTGTTCTAATATTTGAGTAAAATAAGCTAGGAATGGGGCTGGAGAGGTGGCTTAGCGGTTAAGAGCACTGACTACTCTTACAGAGGTTCTGAGTTCAATTCCTAGCACCCACATAGTGGCTCACAACCATCTATACTGGGATCTGATGCCCTCTTCTGGTGTGTCTGACAGCTACAGTATACATGAAATAAATAAATAACATAAAATGAATAAATCTTTTAAAAAGTAAGGTAGATACAAACAAATATATACTGCATGTGTGTATTTATATGAATTCAAGGGTAGGTAAAAGTCAGTGACAGCATGGGGTGCAGGAGAGACTGACTATCAGCAGGCCTAGAGTCACACCAGGAGGAGGCGGAGTCAGCCCTGGCCTCATGAAGGCCAGCCATTAGAATTTTCCAAGTTGCCGGGCGGTGGTGGCGCACGCCTGTAATCCCAGCACTCTGGGAGGCAGAGGCAGGCGGATTTCTGAGTTCGAGGCCAGCCTGGTCTGCAGAGTGAGTTCCAGGACAACCAGGGCTACACAGAGAAACCCTGTCTCGACAAAAACTAAATCCAAAAAAAAAAAAAAAAAGGAAATTTCCAAGTTGCTGGGCATGGTGGCACATCTCCGTGATCCTGGCACTCGGGAGGCAGATGCAGGTATATTTCTGAATTTGAGACCAGTCTGGTCTACAAAGCAAGTTCCAGAACAGCCAGGGCTGTTATACAAAGAAACCCTGAAAAAAGAAAAACAACGACAACAAAAAAGAATTTGGCAAGTTGTTGATTGGCAAGCTTATGATTGGTCGTGGTTGACTTGGTGAGTCATGAAATCTATAAATAGTTCTCCAAATTAAGGAAGTTTTCTTTTTTTCTAAGATTTGTTTTTATGTCCATGGATGTTTTGCCTGCATGTATATCTGTGCAGTTCAGTGTCCTCAGAGGCCAGAGGATGTCAAATCCCCCTGGAACTAGTTACAGGTTGTAAGCTACATGTGGGCGCTGTGAATCAAATCTGGGGCCTCTGGCTAGTGCTCTTAGCTACTGAGCCAACATAATTGCCAATGTGTTACTTCTTAGTGCTGATCACCCTTTGACTTCTGATGGTCAATCAAAGGGACTTGCAGGGAGATAAGACCAGGGAGGTGCCAAGAAGAGCTCTGCTCTGGCCCGGGAGGCTGTGACAAGCGTTATTTCCTGTGTTCCTGAGATCAGTTGTTGCCCAATATTTGAGTTTTGCATCCTAACAGGAACGACTTCCTGTCTCTGCTTGGAACATGGAAAGAGCACACCTGAGCCTCCTCAGAGGCTCCTCCAAACAAGAGGCTTCTGGTTTTGAGTTCAAAGTCTTACTCTTTTGTCTCTGCCTCTTTAGGAACATTCTGGAAGAGTTTTCCGCCTCCAGTTTGATGAATTCCAGATTGTCAGTAGTTCACACGATGACACAATTCTCATCTGGGACTTCCTGAACGATCCAGCTGCTCATGCTGAGCCGCCCCGCTCCCCTTCTCGGACATACACCTACATCTCCAGATAAACAACCCGACACTGGCCTCGTAATTGCCCAGGTAGGAGAGGAAGTGTGCAAGGCAGATGCTAGGAGATGCAGTGTTGGCTGTGTGGGGGTGCTGCTCACACCTGGAGCGTCTCGCCTCAGACCCTTTGATCCCCCATCCCTGTAAACAGGACAGCAGAGTTCACAGCATGAGATAAGGCAGGGCTGCCCAGTGAGCACTTTCTCCAAGGTACAGTTGCAGTTCTGGAGGCGCGTGTCTTCTTATGTAGCAGTACTAATGTAAGTTCCTTCAGTACAATTTTTATCAAAGTGAAAGGACATTTGAACCAGTTTGAGAACTAGTGAGCCGAGCCTAGCATTCATAGCTCTTAGATCAAGTACTGCAGCTTAGCACCTTCCAGCCTGACTCACCTGACGTGTCTGGGAACGGCTCAGGCTACATTGTGCCAGGGATGGCACACAGCTCTGCCTTGCCGTGTCCTTGTCTCTTCTCTCCAGGAGAATGCCTGGTTTGCTCAGCCCCAGCAGCTAACATGAAGTTAGTGTCCTTCCCACGTCTCTAGCAGCTCTCTAAAACAGAGCAAAACCTAAAGGACGCATGTATTCTGTATGAGTGTGTTTGCAGTTAGCACCCACCATGCTCACTGGTTCAGACATGTTGGGTTATTGGCTTTAGGAACTTAAGCCTCTAGGGACCACTGCCTCCACATTACTTCTTGTTTCCCACAATTGCCTTGGTGGTTACCATAGGTGTGCCTTGCACTCCAGGCCTGCACCTGTCAGTCTTCCTGAGGGAGTGATGCCTCTGGGAGCTCCCTCAGCTTCTCTGCTGTCGTGGAGGACACAGTTGGTCATTACCTCTCAGCTAGTCATACTGGCTGTGTCCTGTGGGTTTGTAAATTCACAGGCTGTCATACCCTGAGGAGGGAAATGAGTGTAGCATCTACTCACAGGGCTACATAGAGATGTGTTTGCGAAGTTCTTAGGACCTCATCATCAGAAGCCCTTTGTAAAGGTAACCATGGTCATGCTCCTGTAACAACCATGTACTTTTTGCCAGTGTTTGGTTGTTTTCCATTGTAAGAGCATTTTGCTGTTGGGGCAGAGGCCCCTTGGGTATTGAGTACCTGGCCTGGCTCATGCTAAACACCTGTTTAACCACAGAAGTGCACTCCTAATCCTAACCCTCACCCTCACTGTAATCCCTCTTCCTAACTTTGTTTACCTCTGTTTTCCTTCTCTCACTGCTGAAGCAGACATGCCCTGAGAACCTGGCTTGAGTCTTCGACTCATCTGACTGTCGACTCTGGTTCCATGGCATTAGCTCGCTCTCTCTTCTACATAGAAGTGTCCTGGGACCAGGAGCACTGTCAGTGTACTCGGACACAGTTCCTCAGGCTGAGCCCCAGCCAGCCACCCCCAGTCCCCACTTCCTGTAGGTCCACAGCCTTGCTGCAGGGCAGCCAGGTAGAGCCTCCTGAGCTGCCCTGCCCTCTCTGCTGTCCCACAGAGCAGGGGAAAGCGTACACTGCTCCGGCCATCGCTCGCTCCCCGTCAGTCACGGGCCGTCTGCACAGAGCCAGGCCTTTCTCAGGACAGCCACATGAACAGTTTTTTTTTTCTTAGCGCAAGTAAAAAATACAAGGAAAGGGGCTGACGCCTGTTGGCTCTGTTTTCACACAGGACTCGTTAATGTTGCAGTATTTAACATACCTGCCAAGACCAGGATGAACAACAATCAAACTCCTACCTGGATTCCCAGGCGGATCAGCGAGGAGCAGGGCTTTGAGACTCCTGTTGGGACACAGTTGGTCAGCAGCCGACCAGGACAGTCTGCTCGGCGCTCCGGCTGCTTCAGTGCTGCTATCAGAAGATGTCTTTATCTTGTGGGAATGATTGGAACTTTCAAGACTCCCTCCCCTTCCTTCCCCTCCCCTCTGCACCTGTTTCTTTCCCATTGGGTTCCAGACAAAGATGACTTATAAATATATTTAGTGTTTTGCCAGAATCTCTCTTGCTTTGCCGTTAAGCAGAAGAACTAGTTTCCCCACCTGGCCCACTTCTAGGGGACAGGCTGCAGCTTCCGGGCAGAGGCGGCCTGGCCCCCTCCTGTTCACTGCAGGAGTGTCCAGCATCTGGCCAGAGCAGCCCCAGCCACTGCGTGGGAGGAGACAGCTGCCTACACATCCTGGAGGGGAGAGAGAGAGAGGACCACACACACACTGGAAGACCTGCACCTGCTGCCTCCCTCCATTGTCTGGGTGTCTGTCCCTCTTCCCCCCTCCCCTGCACCTCCTTCAGCCTGAGAAGGTGTGTGAAGAGAGTCCTCAGCTAGCACGAGGCGGATCTCCTAGACAATCTGACACTTGGAAGAGTTGAGTGCATCCTTATTTCCAACCCCGGCTTTTGCTCCAAGTGACCGACCTGGGGCAGCAGTGGATTTGTGACCATGACACTGGTCACATTTGCAGCTTTCTCCTTCCCTGTGCCCCAGGGAGGGACAGGAATGTCGCGGGCACCATCAGTGCTTGTGTTTGCTCTGGACTCAGCAGTCTCCTTGGTTCCATGTAGAGTGGAAAGGAGCTGCTGATTGCATTTCCTCTCATTAACAATTAGATGTGTAATAAAAAGCATTGTGCTTCATCTTAAATCACTGGCAAGGCTTGGCCTGCAGAAAGGCTCGGAATAGCCAGCCCAGGCGCCGTCACCGCACTCCGCTCTGTAGCTCACACTGGTTCCCTTGGCTGAGCCGGAAGTGCCCAGGCACCTGTAACTGCCCACCAAGAGCACAGCAGCGTAGAGATGGTCAGGAGAGCAACGGAGGGAGTCTCGGTTAGGCCAGGAATGTCCACCAGTCTAAGCATCTCAGCCTTCACTGCAGGTCTGTCCTTCTGCTCCCAAGCCGAGCGCTTGCAGAAAGGCGAGGCTACCAGAGGGGATCAGGGTGAAGCTTGGCACACAGGGTTTACGGCTGCCTTCTCATTCCTTCCTTCTCCCAGCCTTCTTTGCTGTCCCTTTCCCCAGCCAGTAAACTGGCAGTCAGCGAAGGCATGAGCGGCTGCGCTCCACAGGGCAGGGCGAAGCTGGGCCTCTGCCAGCAGGCTCCAGATGCAGAAGCTCATGGCCAGACTGGGAGTACTTGAACTGAGAACCAACATAGTTTCCGCACAGCATGCATGGGCCTGCCAGGGGTGACAGACTACAGTGCAACCTCAGTTTCACGTGAGTTGAAGAAAACCAGCTAAACAAGCTGAGATGAGATCTGTCACCAGTGGGCACAGTGAGCCACCTTTACCTGAGCAGGAAGTGGGGCCTGTCACAGGAGAGGGAGAAGAAAACATCTTCATTCTCTGGTTTGCAAGTTACCCCTTGCTCAGTGTGTCCCCCTAGTGAGTGCCATTGTGTGCTGAGTCAGGTCACATGTCCGGATTGCCTTCCCTGTGTTAGCTAAGATCTTAAGAAATATTTCCCTGTAGGCATTTCTCCCTCCCCAACGAACCACGTGTTACGGAGTTGTCTGGCTAGCCACGCTGAGTTCCTTGTCTGTTATGTTGACTATGAATGGCGAAGGACTTTGCTGGAAAACAGGTCAGACACAAAGAGACCTAAGCTACTTCAACATGGTCTAACGGCCATGTCTACGAGCCCTTCCGTTCCGTGCTGCTTTAAGAAGTAGGAGCAGGAGGACATCTGCCTCGTGTGGAGGCCCTGGGCTGGACGCCCAGGATTAGGGGGAGCTATGGGTACTACTGCAGACTCGTGGCATCCGGACTGTGCTCTCCTTCCTAGGTTCAGCAGAAGGGGTGTTGTTCCAAAGCCAGCTGGGAAATGTGGCCACTGTACCGGGCTGGGGGGGGGCGGGGCCTTTGCACAGTCCAGTCCATAGAGTACTTAAGCTTTTCCTGCAGATTGTCCTCTCTACCACTGATGGAAATGGGAACAAAGTTAAGTGGTCTGAGAACCTGAATCGCTCACATTTCTCAGCTCTGGGGGTCATTTACCAGTTCATTGTGGAAGAAACAATCAGGTAAGGAGAAGTTCATTTCCAGAGAAGGTGAGAGCCCCACTTACCATCTCTGCATGATTTCAGTGGGAATTGATTATCACTGATCCCCAACTGGGCTAGAATAAATGTGAAGTTTGACCTTTTTAAAAAGGAAAGGGAAACAAAGAACATCTCAACACATTTAAAGGAATAGTAGACAGGAAGCTGCGAGTGTCCTGTAGCTCTGAGATGAGTGTCCCTGGGGTCAGTCTGTGCTTTATGAAAAATCTACTTTCCAATGTAAAGGCTGCAAGACCATTCCTACTGACAGGCTGAGGTCCTCAGGCAGCTAAGGAAGTGCACAGGGTGCCTACTGGAGTGTGGCCTCGGTCACACTGACAACACCTGGACAAGGCCAACTCAGGCCTTGCTGCTCGTGTGGTTGTGAGTGTGTATGTGTGTGTGTGCTGCTAAGAATGTCCTTTCCTTTGAAGTGCAGTTAGAAAGTGGGTGTGAATTATGGTTGGAAAGCCTTTTACACTGTCCCTTGGCTAAATTCTTTCTGATTTGTCCTAACTTTAGAGACAGAAACTATTTGGAACTCTGTTGACAAGTAATAAAGTCTGGCTCTCAGTAGCTTGTTTTAGAACTGAAAGTGACATTGGAGGCTCCTAAATCATTCTGTAAGGGAAAAAAAAAAAACTTTTTAACAATCCAAAGCTGCAGCGAAGGCTGTGTGTATTCACCCTCCCGATCCTTGCCGGCTTCTGGTCTGCGTGGCTGAAGTTGATCTGCTTGTGTGGCAGTTGTCTAAAGTGGAGGATACTGTAGATGATTAGGGCCATGGTGCTGTTCATTGTCTTAGCATCTCCCTTTTGAACTAAATAATGATACCTTCTGGTCCTGGAGCTGCAGCAGGCCCAGATTAGTGCAGGCTTGCAGGCTAGGTTTGCAAACGTGCTCTGAAGTATCCAGGGTGCTTTCTGGTGGGAAGGACACATGCAGGTACCCAGCCCTGTGACTGCACCCTGGTGATGACCAGGTCACACTGGAACTTTGGTCCAGACTAATCTTTATCCCATTTTGGTTACACTCAGTTTTGAATGCACCAGAGACTTCCCATAGGGTCAGTCCTAGACTCACACACATGACCTCTAGCAATGTAGAGCCCACTTAACCACAGTGAGTACAGAGAGAGAGAGAGAGAGAGAGAGAGAGAGCCATCCCAGGAAGAATGGGGAGCTTTGCCAAACTCTGGCTGTCTTGAAGCTGTAATTCATGCATGGTGTCAGAATCCTTAAAGCCGGAGAGAGAAACCAAAGCAGCGAGGCGGTGGCTGTCTGCAGGTGGGATGGGGTGCACTGCTGCCCAGGACTCTCCAGTGCTGGCAGCCCTGCCTCAAAACAAAAACAGGCCCAGTGCCTGTGCTCTAAAATTCCCAGACAGTTGACTTCCCAAATATTCACTTCTCAACAAACTCAAATTATCTGACTTAGCTTCTAAGTGGCGTGTGGGAACAGAAGGTGTCACCTTCCTTCCTGGGCCTTTCCTTGGACATTTAAGGAAAGGCTCAGGAGGTTAGACCTCCAGGAGGTTAGACCTCTGGGTATCAAGGACACTGACACCTTCCCGAAGCAGTGGTCCTTAGGCCCTCACAGACGGACTGAGGGTGTTCAGTGAACGCCGGCATGGGGCCGGGCCTGGCGACTGGCGAGCCAGGACCTTCGCTTGTTCGCTTTTTGTTTTCTAGATTCTCCAGTGCTGACTGCTTTAATTTTTGTGATTATGTTATGGTGATGTGTAGTCAATGTACCAATATGTTCACAAGTTAGGATGATGGTAATAGTGTGTTTTGTTTTTTTTAACTGTTTGGGGGAAAAAAAAGTAAATTACAAATACAAGATTAAAGTGAATTTTCTAAGTGTCTTCTCTCTTTGACCCAACATCCTAAGGATGGTTGAGTTTCCCAACATACAGATCAAAGAAGTGTAGAGAAAATGTATTCCTTTCATGAGAAAACCTGATCAAGAGCCAGTTACAGTGGCTTGTGCCATTCACACCAGCACCAGGGAGTCAGAGGCAAGTGGATCTCCAGTTCAAGGTCAGCCTGGCTTAACATAGTTCCAGGCTAGCCAAGGCTATATAGTAAGATGCTGTCTCAAAAAAACAAAGGTCCAGCCAGCTGTGCGTGCTCTACTTGGGAGGTTGAGGGGAGAGAGCCTACCTTAAAAAGACAGAAGAAGGGCTGGGGAGATGGCTCGGCAGTTAAGAGCGCTGACTGCTCTTCCGAAGGTCCTGAGTTCAAATCCCAGCAACCACATGGTGGCTCACAACCATCCATAACAAGATCTGACCTCCTCTTCTGGAGTGTCTGAAGACAGCTACAGTGTACTTACACATAATGATAAATAAATCTTTAAATAAAAAAAGATGGAAGAAAAAAACTAAAATCAGGACTGACTTGTAAAGGAAGAGTCCCTGGCACACAAGGTTTTGTGCGCTGTCACTCAGGCCTGATGTGTGTGTTGCTCACCGTGGTGTCACACGCATGAGCTGTCCTCTGCTGTGTAGTTCACTCATTGGCCACTTGGGGATGATGCCAGTGCTGCTCTCCAGTGAGCCCCTCTTCTCCCCCAGGACCAATACACAGAAGGAAGTGCAGGGTGAAGGCCACAGAAGGAAGTGCAGGGTGAAGGCCACAGAAGGAAGTGCAGGGTGAAGGCCACAGAAGGAAGTGCAGGGTGAAGGCCACTGAAGGAAGTGCAGGGTGAAGGCCACAGAAGGAAGTGCAGGGTGAAGGCCACAGAAGGAAGTGCAGGGTGAAGGCCACTGAAGGAAGTGCAGGGTGAAGGCCACTGAAGGAAGTGCAGGGTGAAGGCCACAGAAGGAAGTGCAGGGTGAAGGCCACAGAGGGAAGTGCAGGGTGAAGGCCACAGAAGGAAGTGCAGGGTGAAGGCCACAGAAGGAAGTGCAGGGTGAAGGCCACAGAGGGAAGTGCAGGGTGAAGGCCACAGAAGGAAGTGCAGGGTGAAGGCCACTGAAGGAAGTGCAGGGTGAAGGCCACTGAGGGAAGTGCAGGCTGAAGGCCACAGAAGGAAGTGCAGGGTGAAGGCCACAGAAGGAAGTGCAGGGTGAAGGCCACAGAAGGAAGTGCAGGGTGAAGGCCACTGAAGGAAGTGCAGGGTGAAGGCCACTGAAGGAAGTGCAGGGTGAAGGCCACTGAAGGAAGTGCAGGGTGAAGGCCACAGAAGGAAGTGTAGGGTGAAGGCCACTGAAGGAGAAGGCCGCCTCCTGGCCCTCATGGTGGCTCCCAGGCAGGATTCTTAGTAGAACTGATCTTTTTGTTAAAAGACCTATGGGCTTTTGCTCTCTCTAGTCCTTTCCCTCGAGTGGCTGCACCGTCTTACCTGGGCAGTTACTGTGGCCTCTAAGGTAGACTAGGTCTGTGGTCAATGTCACCAGTTTCCACTGGAGTTTAGAGAATGGTAGTGTAAGGTCACTGGCCTTGTTTAGGCAAAAATGCCCACAACTATGTCTGCTCCCAGAGAGCTGCAGGGAGGGGCTTGTCAGCAAATATTTCTCTGCAGCTACTAGACAACAGCCTGAGCCCAGGACAAAGTCAGAGGCCATGAGCCTAGACCTCAAGCCCAGGGTCAGACTGTCCCCAGGTCCAGGCGACGGCCCTCCTCAGGCTGGGCTGCATGCGGTTCCTCTTCCCTGTAAACCTAGGACTGGGCAGTCCTCAGCAATGACTAAGAAGAGACTTTGCTTCTTCCTGATTGGCTCTTGCCAATTAAGAGCATTTTATTAGGCTGCTAATTAAAGGCACTTCGTTAGCAGCAGGAGAGGCCGGGTGGGTGCCTGGTGAGATGAAGCTGGAGTCAGGAGAAATTGTTTTCCTCCCCCATGGAAGCAGAACCTCTCGGAACCCTGTCAGTCCCCAGCCTTTCCTGCTGCGCCCACCACGCCCCTTGCTTTCAATTAGTAGCTCTGAGGGGAGCGAGGTCATTACCAAGCCCAGGTCCAGATCTCCTGCCACTAGCTCAGGCCACAGGAGGCCTTAGGAGCTGTCCAGGTCCCCAAGCACCTCCTCCAAGGAAAGAGGCTGGGCAGCCCAAATGAAGGTGGCCCTTTACTCCCCAGGCCTCTAGCAGTGTCATGTGGTCCCCATGTCTGAGGCCACCCCCAGCAGTCACCTAGTAGATGACAACAATGTAACTTCCCTCACCAACAGGCCCATGTTGCATAAGGCGTGACTTTTCTATCAAGAAACACACACACACACACACACACACACCGTCACTTTCTAAGAGTAGACCCCTATAGGCCCTGAGTGGCTCTAGAAGGAGGGGCCGGTGGCTGGGGAAATCCATGGGGTTCTTTCAAGTGCTGAGAATAGAACTCTGGGCTTTGGACTGGAGAGATGGCTCAGCGGTTAAGAACACTGACTGCCCTTCTGAAGGTCCTGAGTTCAAATCCCAGCAACCACATGGTGGCTCACAACCATCTGTACAGCTACAGTGTTCTCATATACATAAAATGAATAAATCTTTAAAAGAAGAACAACAACTCTGGGCTTTGCACACACCAGGGAAGCTGTAGCACTGAGCCACTTGCCGGACCCACCTCCTAGCTCAAGTGGCCTTGGGCTCACTGTGCACTTGAGGCATATCCCCCTGCATGGCCCAGCCAGGCTGCATCTGGGCAAGCCCTTGCTTCCTGCCAGAGAGGAGGCCTTGGCTGTGACTTAGCACATGGGGCATGGCATGCAGGGTCATCAAGGACACCCCTGTCCAGAGCTCCCCTCACCCCTTCACTTAACTGCAGAATTAGCACCAGCCTGGGCTGAGAGGGCAGATTTATGACTGGGACCACCTCCCTCCATTTAACCCGCGGCCAGCCCAGGCTCCAGACACTAAATTAGATTTTTGACAATTAGAGAGAGTAATGGGCACACAGCCATCCCCAGAGCCAGATACCCAGCAAGGCCATCCTATAATACTCACCACTGCTCACTCACCCTCCCCCACTGTCCCTCTGGTCTCCCGTGGGTGGCATCTCTCCCTCCAAGCTCTGTGGAGGTGGTTAGCAGCTTCCCTCTGTCTTCCAGGCCCGGCCGGATGCTGGTTGGCTCTGGTCCTTTGCTCTCTGCTCCCCTGCCCTGCCCTGCCCTGCCTTCCTTGTCCTTCAGTTTCCTCCTTGCCCTGAGATGGCCTTCCTCCATCCTCACCGTCTCCAGGCCCATCCATCTGCAGTCTGTCGCACTACCACCAGCAGACTGCAAGCCCCTTGAGGGCAGGGCCCGTGCCCTGTCTGCATCCTAAATTTAGTTCAGCACTCCAGGGCACTAGCTAAGTATCCCCTGAGCTCCTGTGTCCTTCCCTTGAGGCACTGGATCTCTATGATGTCCATGGCCTTACCCTTGAGGCCTTGGACAAGGCCCATCCCTGTGGCCCCGGCTCTGGTTTGGCCTGGCTCCCTTACCCTGCTGGGTCCTCAGCTCTGGCCAGCCTTGAGCTGGGTGGTAATGAGATTGCAGTAAGTGGCGCTGGGGGGAGCTGCTCACACTCACTCAAGCAGACTCATAGCTCTGTCAGGCTGATTGGTCCTGAGTGGAGGCACAAACGGCCCCCCATGGACACGCTGAGATTGGTTATAAAATTACAAGCATTTGTCCTGCTGTCAGTGCCTCTCCTCCCTCCCCTCTGCCTGCCTGCCAGTTCCTGGCTCCCCACTCGGCCTCTCTCCCTTGGGGCCTGTCCTCACACCCTAAAGAACTGGCCAGGGACCACCCCACAGCATATAGGACTGGGAGTCGGAGGCCACCAACTTTCCATAGTGTGGGCACAGCTCCAACTGGTCTCAGGTGACCTGATCTGTGCTCAGGGTTCCTAGTCTCTGAGTGGGGATGGGACCCCAGACCAATAGGCCTTAGAACCCTCAAAAGAAACAAGGTCTCAGTACACCTCCATGGGATAACCAGTGTCCTAGGCAGAAAGGAAGCGTGATGGGTAGCAAGGGTATGCTGTGCCGGAAGGAGAAAGCGGCAGAAGCCAGGCTGCTCAGAGAAGCCCTTCTCTCCTCCGCTCTGGTGGCCAGTCACTAACTCAGGTAATGAAACATCAGCCTTCAGGAGACTCCCCACTCCCCACCACACACCCTGCTGTGGTCTCAGAAGTCTAGGTCAGAGCAGAGGCCAACATGGCCCAGCAGAGCCTCGCTGTGCTTTCTAGTGAGCAGACGTAGTTCCCTAGCCTGGCCCTGTATACACCCCCTTGGACCTTGGCAAGAGCCCAGATAACCCTAGAATATGTGCCCAGAATTTCTAGACAGCCATTGGGGCTTCCTGTAGCCTCTGGTATCAGCGGGGGCTCACAATTGGGCTTGGTAATAATCTTATTCTCCTCTTCTGATGACCAGGGCCCTTGTCCCTGGGACCCTGACCTCAAGATCTCCTGACCAACCTTGATACTCCAATCCAGGCCGTGGTCCCCGGCTGCACCCCAGTCCCAGCCTCGTCTCTATCTGGGTGCCCCAGGAGCTCTGCAGTCAGCTCCCCAGTGCCAAGGCGGAGCTTATGGGAGCAGCCTCTGGGTGCTGGCACCAGGTGCCACTCATCCATTCTCCACCCAGAATGCACTTGCAGTAATTACATCTTTAATTAGGATGATGATGGTTCATTGTCCACCAGCAATTGTAGAACAAGGCCTCCCGTAGCCATCATCCCTGTCCAGGTCAGCTCTCCTACTTTAAGGATGAGAAGGGACCAGAGGGCCAATTGTCTGTCCTCTGAGTCCCAGCCCTGGAGTAGGGTCAAGGTCTGATGTTCTCCTGGATCCCTATGAGTCCCCAAAGGGCTAGGGACACCTGATACCTCCACCTAGGGCTCCTATAAAAAGGCTGCAGGTCTTCTACTGGCCACCAGATGTCTCCTTAGTCCAATTGGCCAGGCATTGCCTTCTTCAGACTGATGGCCCCACCCCAACCCAGGTGCTACACCACCCTCCCCAGACACAGCACAGTCAGCCTCAAGATTCCCAGCTTGTTTGCTGGAACGCAGAGTTCTGGGATTCGTGGCCTTCGGTCTAAGGCAGGATCCTCCACTGCCCCTTCACACACACACACACACACACACACACACACACAGCCCACCCAGATTCCCCAGGCCCAAGACTAAGGGTGGTAGATGTGGTCAGTGAGCAATCCAATGATCAGGTGAGAGTGAACTGTACTCCTTACTGGAGGCCACAGGCTGTTTGAGGCCCTGTTGTGTTTGGGTGGCAAGCACAACCCTCCCACCCCCAAAAGTCCAGGAAACTTGTAGGGTCACAAACTCAACTCTGGGTTAAACCCACAGCTTGGCATTTACTGGGAGTTTGATACTGAGGGGGTTCCCTGACCTCAGTTTTTCACTTATAAAATGGGGCTAAGAAGGTGGATCTCTGCCTTTGAGCCAGCCTGGGCTACATAGTCACAAAAGCAAAAATATAATTAATAATAATAATAGTAATAAATCACCCAGGGTTGTGCCCGTGGCAGAGAAAGATGTGGGTTCAGGCTCTTGTGAGGAACCCTTCCCAGCACAACCAGGCTAGTGGCACCAGGAACTGGGAGGTGGGCTCCCCTCACTGCAGGAATGACTCTGCCACTTGGAGGTTCTGTGAAGAATGGAAGGCCAGGATACAACACACAGAGACAGCAGAAGCGCTTCTGCTCCAGAGGACTGGCTAGCCTGTCAGAAACCTGTCCACAGCTCTGCCCTGTGTGTGCAGGTGGTCAGGCGGGAGCTAGGACAGAGCATGGGGAGAAAGCAGGACTGCCCTGGCCTGGTTCCAAAGATGGCAGAAAGCAGAGCTGGCCTTGAAGATTTGGCTGCTGAGGCACAGAGATTGATGGTTGCACCTCTACCACCCAATTCCAGTCTAAGTTCTAGATTCTTCTACCTTTACTCTCCCGCCAGGGGTGGGGCCCCCCAGAACCCCTCTTCTCCAGCGACCCTCAGCTCCCAGCAGGGCCCCTCTGAGGATGAAGAGAGGCCCAGACTTGAGGGAAGAGCTACCTAGCGGTAAGTATGCGCAACATTACATATGTATATTGGAGAGTAAATAACCCCAAAAAGTGCCTTGTAAATAGACTCCGAGTTTATCCTTTATTAATGAGGCACCGAGTGCCCTGCTGTTTTAGAGCAGCGAGACTTTCATAATATCAAAACCTAAATTACACTTGCGTCTCTCATCCCAGGGACAACAGGATGAGCAGAGCGGTGGCGGCTGGGGCTCCGCTTACAGAGTGAGTAAGCAGGAATCCCTCCCTCTCCTGGGACTGGTTGGTACCTTCTGCCTGGAGAGAGGACATGAGTGCATGTGTACACATGTGCACATGCATACACACACACATGCACGCACACATACACACGCATGCACACACACACACACACACACTCCAGCGCGCGCGCGCGCACACACACACAGAGCAGGCTCCAGAGAGCTCCACTGTCAGACCTCAGGGTGCAGAGAGCAGAATGTGTGGCCCCCACTGGCCCTTGTGCCCGGGTTGGACCTTGCAGGTAACTCCCAGCTCTGGGGATTGAGAGATAGATTGGGCCCAAGACACTTACGCTCTGGAACCACACCATTCCCCATCGTGAGATGGGGCTTATGCACATGTGACACCCTCTCCTCACAAACAGGTTTCCTGTGGCCATGGGTCAGGGGTGCTGCGGGTTGGCACAAGAGCGCACACAGTATTTACAAGAATGACACAGTAGATGACAGGGACCAACTAGGTCTGCCATAGTTGTGGTTCCTAACCTGTGGGTCGCAACCCCTCCAGGCTCACACAACCTTTTTTGATAGGGGTTGTATATCACAGATCGATCCTGCATATCAGATGTTTACATCACAGTTCATTACAGTTAGGAAGTAACAACGAAAATAATTTTATGCTTGGGGGGGGGGGCGTTTACCACGACATGAGGAACGGTATTAAAGGGTCACAGCATTAGGAAGACCAAGAACCACTGTGCTATGGGAATGGCACCAGTGCCCTCGGAGCTCCAGCACCTCCTTGGCTTTCGGAGGTGTATCTCTCCTATCCCAGGGCGGGCCAGGGAGGCCGAAGTGAGCGGCTGAGCAGGTGAGCAGGCGGGTATGGTGTGGCAGGGCTTACAAGCTGGCTGGCCAGGCTTCTGGTGCTCTGGTGGGCGTCATGTCGAATCTGTCCCATTATATGGACAGTTGAGTTTAATAGTCATTGTGTGATCGCTCCAAGCCCAGCAAACATGGCGGGACAACACCCCCTCCATGCGAGCCGCCCGCTCCCCAGCCACACGGCCCATCCGTACAGTAAATTAAAAATATGAATCACGTCTCCCCACTGCCTCCCCAAACGCTCGTCTTGTCAGCCTCTGTGTTGTCTTCATTTGTATTACCTTAATTTAATGTTAATTATGGTCTTCATTTACAAGGAACAAGCCAGCCCCGCTCTGCCAAGGGACCTTCCCCCTCCCCCTCTGCCCAGGAGGGAGAGGCCTAGGGAGAAAGGGAATTTGGGGGGCTGCAGAAGAAATAAGGAGGGGAGTCAGAGAGAGGATAGGAGATGAAATCTGGCCATCGGGGCCTGGTGGCCTTTCTGGGAGGGACTTGGGGGACCCCCCCCACCTCCCCATATGGTCCTGTCCTCAATCGTTTATCCATTCTATAGCTACTTACTGAACACCTAATATGTGCCGGGCACCCAGAGACCAGCGAGATGGGGGAGGTGTCTGTCTAATAAGGGCTAATGGGGTCCCCTCTGCCACCCTGAGGCGAAGGAACTAGAAAGCAGCACCATGAAGACAGCCATAGCCCTTCCGGAAGTGTGCTGGCACCTGACCCACCCAGAGAGCACAGGACACAGCACAACAACTTCTCTTTCCCTGCAAGCTCCTCTCCTGCCTACCAGTAGCATCCTTTCACCAGTCAGCCTTGTACCTCTTCCAAGAGGGAAGTTCTTTTGGCAGTCTTTACTGAGTCTCTCTTGCTACAGATCAGTCTAGGCTAAAAGCCGAGTGGAGCCAGGACTGGAAAGGTGACTCTCGGGCTCTTTCTGGGAGATGTGGAGGAAGGCGCCTGCTGTCCTGGCAACCACTACCAGGCTACCCTGTACCAGGCTGTGACCTCTTCCCAAGTCCTTGGGTCTGAGAATCCCAGGGGGCCTGAATGTGACATTTTGGTAACTGCTGGCAGCCACCTGCAGGTCAGTAGAACCCGTGGGGGTGTCACGCAAGTGCACAAAGGGAGCTGGCAGAAGCCACCTGCGTGTCCCCCGCCCCCCCCCCCCCAGACTGCGGAAGAAGATCTGCAGCTGGGAACATCTGCTTGACAAGGCCCTTCTGCACAGGCTGTTACATAGCCATCTCTAAGGAGTTCTGGTCCACATACATACATACAGATACATGTGCCCCCCACAGGGCTCACTGCCCCCCCAAGTTTCATGTGTTAATGTGTATATGCACGAACGCGTGTCCAGCAGGCCCATGTGCGTGTGCCCCCCTCCCGCTGTCAGCGGTGCTGATGACATTGGCAGAGGAAAGTGATGACAAATGCCCGTTATCAGCGAACGAGGCCGATGACAAATGGGCGGGCGCCCGAGCAGCCCCATTACGCTGTAATAACAGAAGATGGATGGCCTGGCGCCCCCCGCCCCACCCCCACCCACCCGCGCCGGTAACGGGAGCCGATCCGGCTCCGCCCGCCGGGGAGGGAGCCGCGCTGCGGCCGCCTGCTGCCAATCCCGGGCAGGCGGAGACGCCCGAGCCGGGAGCGAGCGGGGAGACCACGCGGCCGCCCGCGGCGGAGGAACAAAGCAACGCGCTCAGCGGGCGCAGGGGGCGCACGGGGCGTCCCGCCTGCCAGGACACACAGCTGTGCACACACATGGCCTGCACACGTGCCAGCCGCCTGTGTCCTTGCACGGTGCACCTGCGGCTCTTGTCCAGGCACAGCCCGAACCTCGCAGGGCCAGGCACACACTGGCGTCCTTTACTGCCTTGGATAGACTTCCTTTACTGCCTTGGATAGACTTCCGTCTGCCACATGGATCGGGGGACATAGTTACCAGCGTAAATTCATGCTTAGAGCCACAAGGTACCCACGCCCTCGGATTCGTGCACATTCCTGCAGAGACGGGTTTACAAGCTAGGAGTGGTGATACACACCTGTATTACTAGCACTAGAGAAACTGAGGCATGCATGAAGCCCTGAGTCTGAACTCCAGAACTGCACAAACCAGGATGCTGGTGTCTGTAATCCCTGCACTTGGGAGGTTAAGGAGGGTCAGAGGTTCAAGGTCACCCTCTGCTACTTATCAGGTTTGAAGTCAGCCAGAGATACAGAAGAGACCCTATCTTAAAAGGGGGGTGAGAGAGAACACACTTATATTGCAGTGCACACACACAGTCCCAAAATCTGAACGCATACAGCAGAGGTACACAGGCCTGGCACACTGCTGGGTACACAGGAGTTCAAACAAACACAGACAGACGATGTCCGCAGCCGCATCAACAAATATTAACTGAGCCCCGCCATGCAGGTGTCAGCTGGCACTGGCAGAGCGCTGATGATGGATAGGGCACCATCCCGTCATCTAAAGCGCTAGGCTTGCTGGAGGGGCCAGACAAATGGCGAAGAGTGAACGTGAAAGTGATTTGTGCTTTGACCCAGTGCGTCGTTTATTATGTGGAAAATCAAGAGCCTTCCTGGAGGAGACGGCCGAAAGAGGGAATGTTCTAGAGGAGATGAGTTCTAAGCCAAAGATAGAGAAACAGGGGCATGTAGGGAGAAGCGGGGGAGTTGGAGTCCAGGTGAGTGGTATCAGCAAGGAGAGGAAGGGGAACAGGCTCAGGAGGAGAGAGAGAGAGAGAGAGAGAGAGAGAGAGAGAGAGAAGCAGCAGGTCAAGCAGTGCTCACTTCACACGCGTCCTGTGCAATCCCACAGGCTTTGCATTCCCAAGAACCTGGAGCTTGCTATATTCGTTTTGCTGTCTCCACCTCCAAACTCCTTATAACTTCTAAACAAGGATGTTTTGGTGAACCTTGAAAACCAGCAGCTAGACCTGGAGCTGGGAGCCCCGTAGGTTTTCAAGATGAGGTGACACAGAGGTCTGGAGAACAGTAAGTAGTGCCTGTGGCTTAGACAAGGGAAAAGGCTCCAGGTGGAATCAGGGATGGGTGGAGATTTAGGACCCTGCCTCGCCGGCTCTGCCCTTGCTGCTCTGAAGGAGGCCACTCCCTTTGCATTGTTGTCCTTCATACCCCTCAGTGTGACCCCCCAGGGCGTGGCATCCACGTGGTCTTGGTCCAGCGACTGAATCTGTAAATGCACTGATAGATGTTCACACAGGAATCCACCTGTGACAGAGACTCTCTGGCTTCAGGCGCGAGGCCACTCCCACTGCCCTGTACTTCCAAGGCAGTTCTGTCAGATGGGTTTAATCTGGATGCTGAATGTTCTTGTTCCCGTGTCACTGGGTTATCTTCTTTGGAGCTAGAGCAGACAACAGTTAAGGAGAAACCAGCTGGGGGGAGGACCCGGACCCTGGGGAGGAGGAGTGGGGAGATTACAGTTTAAAGCTTTGGGTCAGATTGCAAGTCTCAGACTCCATCTGCTGCCTGCTCGGTGAGGCCTCTTGGAGCTTCTGCGTTCCCACACAGAATGAGGCAGGAGGTAGAAAAGCCCACAGGGGCACCTCGGTTTTGCCTTTGGCTGCTCTGTGAGAGGCAGGAACTCACAGCAAGCATCTGGATTGTTTACCTCTACCTGGGGCTCTAAAATAAAGTGGGAACCCAGGCATCTCAAACAGGGTTCAAAGAAGCTGGCAGATTCAAGAAAAGGAGGCATAGGTCCATTCCCCAGAAGCCCCCAGATAATGCAGGCAGGGGTTCAGATGCCCCGCCACCCCAGTTCTCACGCAAACAGGACCCCTGGGCAAATGGGGTGTCTGGAAAACAGAAACAAACGCTCTGACATCCTAGGAGCTAGTGACGAAAGAAGACAGTGGACATAGAGAAACGGAAAAGAGTCCTGGAGAAGCCAGGCCAGCTACTGCTCAGCCGGCCCCCCTTCTCCCCAAGGCTCCTTCCTCGTGCCTGGTAGCAATGCAGAATGCCACCTCTACTTTCCAGAAACTGACTTCCTCCTAGGACCCACACAGGTGGCCCTGACCTTCGTATGACCCACTTGGGGTCTCTGCAGTATGTTCGGGTCCCGCCCCCGCCCCCATTTCAGCTAGCTTAACCACCAGACCTGTCAAGGTCTTGGCCTTGGGGAGCCTCCCACCCTTGCAAGGACGCTTCAGTAATGGACACCAAGCAGAAGGTGGAAAGGGGGCCGAAGGGGAGGGGAGGGGAGGGGCGGAAGGGATGGGCCTCGGCCCTCTCTCACTTCACTTTTTCTGTAGCGTTATTGACCCGTCATTAGATATCCGTCCAAGGTCTCCAGGCCTGGCCCAGCCATAAATCACCGCCGCTGGGGGTGGGGGTGGGGACCAGGGGAGCGGAGAAGTCAGTGCTGAGCCGGAAGGGTCGCAGCAGACACCCGTCAGGCTCACAGGCGCCCGCCCCAGCCCTTGCGACCGTCCTTCTCGCCTCTCCCCTGGGCTGCCCAGCGTGGCCAACTCTCTCCAGTCTCTGTCCATCTTTTTCACCGGCGAAGTGTGTCTAGATGACTGCGCCAAGAAAAGGGTGACCAGATTGTCCTCGGTCATCTCCCTCCTAGCTCTTCCAGGTTATAGCTCCCATCAACAAGAACGGAGATACTGAAGGGGAAACTGAGGCACAGAATCCTGGCCCGAGATGAGTCTGGGAAGGAGTCTCACTCGATTCTCACCTTGGTCACTTCAGTCCCTCCCTACTCCAGACGGATGCTGCAAGGGTCTCTCCACCGTCGGAAGGTCGTGGATCCGCGTCCGCACCGGGCGCCTCCTCTGGAGGAGCCGGACCCTTTCCCCAGTGCCGGGGTCCTAGAGGAGCGGGGCTGGCCCTCCTCTCTAGAGCTAGGCCGGCTTAGCCGCGCACTTCTTCGCCGGTCCTCGCGCGCCCTCTGCCGGCGCCTCTCGGGAAGCGCGCTCGCCGTCCCCGCCCTGGATACTCCGTGTGTCCGGTCGGACAGACAGACCGAGGCCGAGGGCAGCAGGGAGCTCTGCTTGCCTCTGCTTTTGGAATACTCCTCCTCGCACCAAGATTCCAGAAAATTCCTTCGTCTGTTCAAGACTGGAGGGAGCGAGGACAAGGAAGCTGAACTCGACGCGGGCCAGGCTCGGAGCCTATGGGTCAGTCATCCATCACCTGCCACAGACCTTGGCAGGCAGGTAGGTGTCTCTTTGGGTAAGGAGGGCGGGGGCCCGGGGAGGTCCTGAGACACCAGAGCCTTGATTCCCTAAAGCAGTGGAGTGGGGCTGCAATCTTCAGCCTGTGGGGTGGGAACCTGGGGTGTTCCCATAGAGAGGAGGGACAGTACCCGGGTTCAAGGCTCTCTCTCTGCAGCCTCCTTCTGAGAGCCCCCATTAGGCCGCTTGAGAGGGTGCAGCCCAGGGTTGATTCCTTCCCACTTTGGTGTGTGACTGGCCGGGAGGGTGAGCTGACCAAATTCAGAGTCCCTGATCAAACTGACTAAAAGTATTCCAAACAATGTCAAGACAAGGTCAAAGGGACGAGACAGAATCCATCAGAGGCCACGAGGAGCTGGGAGTTAGGGGAAGAAGCGCCTCAGGGCAGGACTCCGAGGGCCCCATCCGGGCGGGAGGGACTGGGGTTTGCCAGTAGGTGTGCTCAACCCTGGCAGGCCTCAGGAGTTGGCACTACCTCCACCCCGGTTCCTTCATGATGAACTGGGCATTCTCTCTCAGAACAGGAAACTAATGGATCAAACCCCAAGGTTTGAGCCAGACTTGTGGGGTATCCTATAAGACCCCACACTCAGGAGGCTGAGTTGACTTCTGAACTCACAGACAGCTGGGGCTACTAGTCTCAAAGACAAACTGAACCCTGGTTTCAGGGCAGTCAGCATCAGCATCAGCATCAGCACCAGCACCAGCATCAGCATCAGCATCAGCACCAGCACCAGCATCAGCATCAGCATCAGTACCAGCATCAGCACCAGCACCAGCCACTCTCTCTGCAGATCTGAGAGAAGAGAGGAAAGGAGGTGAGACAGAAGGCGCCGTTAGATCTGTGCATAGTGGAACAAGGGAATCAGCTGGGTGGAGTCACAGATCTGAGTGACATCTGTCTCTGACACATGTTGCATGTCTTGGGACAATAAAAAGAACCTCTCTGGGACTTGGGTCTTTTTATTCTCTCTTAAGATGTATTATACTTTTAAAATTCCATATATGTGTGCGTGTCTGGGTATGTATGGGTGCAGATGCCTGCAGAGGCAGAAGCATTGGATTGCAGGCAGCTGTGTGCTGCCTGGTGTGGGTGCTGGGAACTGAACTCAGGTACCAGGACCTGATAGAGCAATACATGCTCTTGACCCCTGAACCATCTTTCTAGCCCAGGACTCGGGTTCTCCATCTGTAAAATGGAGATACACATCTAGCTGCAGACTGCATATCCACACGTAGGGCAGAGCCGAGTAGGGCTTGGTAAAACTGCTCAAAGAGACCAGTTGTGTGGTGCAGGTAACTCGGGGCCTTCCCCGAGTCTCCCCTTCCCCAAGTCTCCTTTTCTAACTTGCACAGTATCAACTGGTCTTTGCAGCTTTCTAACAAGTCCCATGGGACCCCAAACCTCTCTTTTCTTGGTCCCATGAATACATTTTTGAAATGCCATTTTGGGAAGGAGAGACACACTTTGTTGGGAAGGTTGCCACACAGTCAGACCGCTCGCTCTGCGGCTCATGCCCTTGTGCTGGAAGTTTCTGTAGGAACCGTCGGCGCGGGTGTAACTCAGAGTAACTCAATCCAGGTTCCAGGCTCCACAAATGCACAGGTCACATGCTGAAATGCTTGCAAGGATTTGATTCCATGAAAAGCAACAGAGGAGGCCGAAAAGTCTGGAAACTGGGAGCAGTTGTTGCCCTGGGAAATCCGGAGGGAGGGGAGCTGTGTTAACAGAGTCCCCACACCCGCCCCAGCTTCAACCTTACAGGGGCTTCCAAAGGCTTTGTGCATCTCCTCTAACTGCTAGGCCCACACTCTCATCTCCTTCCAACAGCCGTGGGTGCAGGGCAGACACTCAGCTGAGCTCGCTGCCTAGGACCCCACAGCCTGAACTGAGAGCACTGGTTAGCCTGGGATCCCAGTAGGGCTCTAAAGAAAAAGTCCTTGCATGCTCACGTTTGTGGCTGGCCGCACACATCCATTCCTGATGGTCGCGGGACTGCTTCTTGCGTCAGCACCACTGCTCCCTGAGCTCCCCCCCACCCCCCACCCCAGGTCCTGCTCATGCTTCAGAGCTATCTGCCACCAACCAGAGCCAGCTCTCCTTTTGAAGGGCTTGTGTGGTTAGATAATGTCCCCTTTGCTACGCCATAAAACATAACCCCATGGGCTGGAGAGATGGCTCAGCGGTTAAGAGCACAGGTTATTCTTCCAGGGGATCCAGGTTCAATTCCCAGCACCCACACAGCGGCTCACACATGCACATAAAAATAGAATCATTTTATGAAAAGCATAGCCTCAGGGCTCACGCCCTAGAGCGGGATGTCCCACCCACTCTCAAAGGGCCAGGTCCCCAGGTTCCTCAGCCTCTCAGGTAGCCACATCCTTCTATTCCTAGTTCCAGCCCGCCTGATCTGTCGGGCACTGGACCAGTCACTGCTCATGTCTGATCTTCAGTTTCCTCCCTTGTAAATGAGGCTGGATGAAACGGACAAACCGAGTGTCTTACAGAAGAGGATTTGAGCAGCTGAGGGAATTGTGATCCTTTAGACTGGTTCGTCCACAAAAAGGGTGCAAGATGGTGTAGGGTGCAGCAACATTCCAGTCAGCCTCCATGTGGCAGCCCTAACTGAGGCTGAGCGGGAGCTGGATGGCTGTATAGCACAGCTCAGCACAGCACAGCACAGCACAGCACAGACCAGCTCAGCACAGCACAGCACACACAGCACAGCACAGACCAGCTCAGCACAGCACAGCACACACAGCACAGCACAGACCAGCTCAGCACAGCACAGCTCAGCTCAACACAGCACACACAGCACAGCACAGCACAGACCAGCACAGCACAGCACAGCACAGCACAGCACACACAGCACAGCACAGCACAGCACAGCACAGCACAGCTCAGCACAGCACAGCTCAGCACAGCACAGCACAGCTCAGCACAGCACAGCTCAGCACAGCACAGCACAGCACAGCACAGCACAGCACAGCTCAGCTCAGCACAGCTCAGCACAGCACAGCTCAGCACAACACAGCTTAGCACAGCTCAGCACAGCTCAGCACAGCTCAGCACAGACCAGCTCAGCACAGCTCAGCTCAGCTCAACACAACACAGCTCAGCACAGCTCAGCATAGCTCAGCTCAGCTCAACACAGCACAGCACAGCACAGCACAGCTCAACACAGCACAGCACAGCACAGCACAGCACAGCACAACTCAGCACAACACAGCACAGCACAGCACAGCTCAGCACAGCACAGCACAGCACAGCACAGCTCAGCACAGCACAGCACAGCACAGCTCAGCACAGCACAGCTCAGCACAGCACAGCACAGCACAGCTCAGCTCAGCACAGCACAGCACAGCACAGCACAGCACAGCACAGCACAGCACAGCTCAGCACAGCACAGCACAGCACAGCACAGCTCAGCACAGCACAGCACAGCACAGCTCAGCACACACAGCACAGCACAGCACAGCACAGCACAGCACAGCACAGCACAGCTCAGCACAGCTCAGCACAGCTCAGCACAGCACAGCACAGCACAGCTCAGCACACACAGCACAGCACAGCACAGCACAGACCAGCAGAGACCAGCACAGCACAGCACAGCTCAGCACAGCACAGCACAGCACAGCACAGCACAACTCAGCACAACACAGCACAGCACAGCACAGCACAGCTCAGCACAGCTCAGCTCAGCTCAGCTCAACACAGCACAGCACAGCTCAGCTCAGCACAGCACAGCACACACAGCACAGCACAGACCAGCAGAGACCAGCACAGCACACACAGCACAGCACAGCACAGCACAGCACAGCACAGCACAGCTCAGCACAGCTCAGCACAGCACACACAGCACAGCACAGACCAGCACAGCACAGCACACACAGCACAGCACAGCACAGACCAGCACAGCACAGTTCAGCCCAGGCAGCTCTGCACATCATAGCTCAGCACAGCACAGACCAGCACAGCACAGCACAGCACACACAGCACAGCACAGCACAGCTCAGCTCAACACAGCACAGCACAGCACAGCACAGCACAGCACAGCACAGCACAGCACAGCTCAGCACAGCACAGCACAGCACAGCACAGCACAGCACAGCTCAGCACAGCACAGCACAGCACAGCTCAGCACAGCACAGCTCAGCACAGCACAGCACAGCACAGCTCAGCACAGCACAGCACAGCACAGCACAGCACAGCACAGCACAGCTCAGCACAGCACAGCTCAGCACAGCACAGCTTAGCACAGCTCAGCACAGCTCAGCACAGACCAGCTCAGCACAGCTCAGCTCAGCTCAACACAACACAGCTCAGCACAGCTCAGCTCAGCTCAACACAGCACAGCACAGCACAGCACAGCACAGCACAGCACAGCACAGTTCAACACAGCACAGCACAGCACAGCACAACTCAGCACAACACAGCACAGCACAGCACAGCACAGCACAGCTCAGCACAGCACAGCACAGCTCAGCACAGCACAGCACAGCACAGCTCAGCACAGCACAGCTCAGCACAGCACAGCACAGCACAGCACAGCACAGCACAGCACAGCTCAGCACAGCACAGCACAGCACAGCACAGCACAGCACAGCACAGCACAGCACAGCACAGCTCAGCACAGCACAGCACAGCTCAGCACAGCACAGCACAGCACAGCACAGCTCAGCACAGCACAGCACAGCACAGCACAGCACAGCTCAGCTCAGCACAGCTCAGCACAGCACAGCACAGCACAGCACAGCTCAGCACACACAGCACAGCACAGCACAGCACAGACCAGCAGAGACCAGCACAGCACACACAGCACAGCACAGCACAGCTCAGCACAGCACAGCACAGCACAGCTCAGCACAGCTCAGCTCAGCTCAGCTCAACACAGCACAGCACAGCTCAGCTCAGCACAGCACAGCACACACAGCACAGCACAGACCAGCAGAGACCAGCACAGCACACACAGCACAGCACAGCACAGCACAGCTCAGCATAGCTCAGCACAGCACACACAGCACAGCACAGCACAGTTCAGCCCAGTCAGCTCTGCACATCATAGCTCAGCACAGCACAGACCAGCACAGCACAGCACAGCACACACAGCACACACAGCACAGCACACACAGCACAGCACACACAGCACAGCACAGACCAGCACAGCACACACAGCACAGCACACACAGCACACACAGCACAGCACAGACCAGCACAGCACACACAGCACAGCACAGCACAGTTCGGCCCAGCCAGCCCTGCACATCATAGCTCAGCACAGCACACACAGCACAGCACACACAGCACAGCACACACAGCACAGCACACACAGCACAGCACACACAGCACAGCACACACAGCACAGCACAGCTCAGTTCGGCCCAGCCAGCCCTGCACATCATAGCTCAGCACAAGTGCCAGCCTGTTGTTTCCAGCCACCCTGATAATTGTAGTGAGAGAGTGGTCAGAGACCCGTGGTACCCACAGGAACCCTCAGACCGAGCAAGGCGGCTCATCTCTAGCTGAGGGAGGACAGTGGGTGACTGACTCTGTTCCAGTGCCAACTCCTCAACTTACCCTGTCTGCCCGTGTGGCCCAGCCCCCAGGTCTCTAGCAGCCTTCTCGCCCTGGCTGGGCACTTGTAGTTAATGTCAGCTTTCCTGAGGCCTGTGAGTTCCTATCAATCTTGGGAGCACCCCCCCCCCCCAGAGGAACACGACCCTATCTTTATCCCAGGCTCCCTCCTGTTCTCCCCAAGGGCCAATTTCAGGGCAGTACACTTTGGGGGTCATCTCCCAACCAAGGCAGAGGGGCTGGAAGGAGACCCTCCCAGTTACATCCAAGCGCGGAGCCGGGTAAGAGGTGGGGAAATGAATATTAATTTATCATGATTAGGCAAATCCGGCAGGGAGAGCCGATTCAGGCGGAGGAGGCTAAAAAGATGAATTTCAGCAATAAAATTAAATAAGGACGGACGGGCGGCCCCTCCTCCCTCCCGCTTTGCTGATCTCTCTCTTTCTTACAATTTATGAGGCCAATTATGAAGATGGGGTTGGAAGTTCCTGGAACTTCACTAAATGCAAACGGCGGTCCCTGCTGTTCCCATCAAATTAATTAACCGCGCGCTATTGATGGCCGCTCAAGGCTGACGCTGACGCAAGCGGTCCGCCCCGCGGCCTCCTCCGCGGACACATGGACCCAGAGCTCCGAAGCCAGCCAGGACTCTCCTACCTTCATAATCCCCAACCAGCACCACCAGGGTCCCCTTCCAGCCCACGCACCTGCCCGAGCCCTTGGTGACATGGGGCCTGTCCCCAGAGGCTAGCTAGAGACACTGGTACTTACATGCCACAGCCACAGGGCCCCAAAACAAGAGACTTCATGGTCGGTCACACACTGGCCAGAGAGCCTGCACTCATACAGTGATGGCAAGGAAGGGCACTGTCTGAGGCTACAGGCTTACTCAGTCAGGGCCAGGCCTGGGTCTAGCAGGGTCTACACAGAGACTCCACAGCCATTGGAGGAGGGATAGTTTATCAAATCAGTTCATCCTCTGGCAGTTTTCTCTGGGGTCCTCCCAGCAGCCCCTGGGGCATCTCCTTGTCTTGGGGCCCAGGGCTTTCTCAGACTACTGTTCTCTTGGGGCCTCAGCTGGGAGTGTTCCCCAGTTCCAGAGCTTGGAAGCAGCACTTCCCAGTGACTCGGGGATTCTGGGAAACTGGCTGGCTGCTTCTGACTGGAGGGCAGAGTGGACACAGAATCACGCTGGAGCTGGCTCCAGGCTCAGGCGACTGCTTTCTGTCTGCAGCTGGGAGCGCCAGCTGGACCACCTTCCCAGCTCCCTCTCAGAAAACAAGAGTAGTCCCTCCCCTGCTGTGCAGAGGGGAAGCAGGCCAGTTTCCAAGTTGCTCCCCTTGGTCCTGGCAAGAGGGGTCCCATTCCTACCAAAGGGGCAGAAATCCCATGATTCCAGAAAAGCTGGGCACAGCAGACCCCGCCCACCCTGGAGTGCCCCTTCTAGGTGTGGGCTGTGGATGCCAGGCATACGCCCACGCCTGCTCTATTTCAGCAGCCGAAGTCCCAGGACAAGTTTGGTTCATAGTAAGGTTATAGCCACGATCCACACTGGCACCCCAGGCCCTGGGTAAACACAAGGCTACTTTCTGGCAGGGCTGGGTCATAGCCACCCAAAGAGCACTTGTGTCCTAGGTACACAGTATCACAGAGCAGCTAAAGAGAAGCCCACAGCAGCCCAAAAGAGGACTGGGGTCTCCCTTTCCCACAGTGACAAGTCATAGGTCTCCTGATTTGTAGCAGGGCCCACTCGCCCATGTGGAGTAAGAGACCAAGATTCATGCAGTACTGGTGCTCTACTGTGGTAGGAGAAAACTGTAGACTTGGAAGCTTAAAAGAACCAGAAGCGAAAGCTTCTAAAGTAGTGGCACATACCTTTAAATTCCAGCACTCAGGAGGCAGAGGCAGGGGGATTTCTAAGTCTGAGGCTAGCCTGGTCTACAGAACCAGTTCTGGGACAGCCAGGGCTACACAGAGAAACCCTGCCTTGAAAAACAAACAGACAGACACAACAACAAAACCCAAACAAACCAAAAGGAGCCACTCTATGCAGAAAAGGAAGTCCGCAGAAAGATTGGCATCCCGTGGAGGGTTTGGTCCTTCGACGGGGCTAGTTCTCAGTTTGGTAAGGGCTGTGCAGTAGCTTTCTCCAGCAAGACTCGTGCAGGGGAAGTTCATCAGCTTTGGTGTCAGGGATGTGGGCTTGAGCTGGAGGCCTGATCTCAAGATGCAAGTGTCCAGAACCATTTTATTCTCTTTGAGATGCCTTGAACGTCCTACATAGCCCAGGCTGACCCAGAACTTATGACTTTCCTGCCTTCTAAGTATCTGCAATTATAGATATGTACCACTTCACAGACAGAGGCCAGGGTTGAGATCAAGGAAGCAAAAACCAACTCTGGGATTCTACCAAACACACATATACATACCCTTCTATAGACACACACACACATATGCCCTTCTATAGAAACTGGTATATACACCCTTCTACACACACACACACACACACTCCCTTCCTACTCCTTAAACTAAAGTTAGAGCATCTGAACTTAAGTTTGCCTCATTTCTACCTCACAATCTCCCGGTGGGGTCCTGGGTCTTTCCAGGAAGACTTCTGAATCTGGATCCATCAATTTAAACCTCCTTCCAGGCAGAGCCCCACCTCTGTCTGCTCTCCTGGTCCTGCACTGCCCAACTCAGAAGCGTGTCGTCCACTGCGGACTTACTCCCGCCGGAGCCATCAGTCAAACCATGGAGCCAGATCTTCCCAAGCCCAGCACCCGCCCTAAAACTGCTCCTAACTAGTCCTAAAGTCTGGCGACCCTTAGATGGCCACCTCTTTATCGCCCTGCCCACCACGCCTGCATGGCGTCTCTTACTGTTTCCTTCAAACTTGTCACCTTGGCTCATGTCCCACAATAGTCCAGTCTTAGGGCCACAGGGAGGACTGAGAGGGGCCCCTTGTGTTGGACTCTAATTCCCTCTCTTACCCAGAGCCCAGGCCTGGCTGGCAGGCAGTCAATGGGTTTCTGACAACGAGCCCCTCCCATCTTTGTCCTGCTGGGAAGGAGGAGAACAGGTGGGGTTGGAGCAGCTCACAGACAGCAGGCAGGTTGGATGTCAGAAGCACTTTATTAGGCCCCAGGGCCCTTAAAAGACACCCTCAGTCTGGGCAGGCCACCCCCAGCAGCTCCAGCTGCACAGGAAGTGAGTGGCTGAGAGAATCCACATGGCTTTCTCGACTGTGAAGGCTCTGGGAAGATGCTGGACGCACCGCTGCCTCGCTCTCCTGCAGCCTCTCTTGACCCCCCACGTCTACATCAGTCTTGGGGTGGAAAGCTTGGGCCTTCGGCACAGGAAACCGGCTTGAAACCAGCCACCTCCTCTGCTTGAACATGGAAGGGGCCCAGTGAAATCCTGCCACCAGGAGCAGAGGGGCGCAGAGGGGACAGCAGCAGAATTCTGTCCAGGAGACAGCAGGCTCTCAGAATCAGGCTGACTCTTGCCTGCATACCCAAAGCTCCTGGCTTGGCTCACGGAGGGCAAAGCTAAGAGGGTGGAGGTGGCTAGACGAGGCAGCTCATCCAACATGGTTTCCCCGTGCTCAAGTCCTGGGTCACCAGTCCCGTTCAGCCGGCTCTCGGTAGGGCAGACCTAAGAGCTTGAAGACGTCCTTCTCTGTGGCGGTGGGCAGCACTTGTCCAGGCCCCACCTTGACACCTTGGCTGTTCCGGACCACGGCTGCGCTAAGAGCATGCTCTGACAGGCTCATGCCCTTGGTCTTGGCCAGAGCTCTCATGGACCGGTTGAAGTGGGCGGAGCCGGTGAAGTAGAGTAGGGCACAGGCAAACTCGCTGTAGGGCACCACGATGATGTCCAGCCGCCGGTGGCGCTGCCCTGCCCCTGGGAGCCGGCACACACCCAGGTACTTCTGCTGCTGCCCGTTCTCCTCCTGGCTTACCAAGTCATCTGTGAGGAACCCTGGCCCAAACAAGGGACATCTAGTAGGGCAAGGAGCCAGCCAGGCCTGATTGTCTCACCCTCTCAGGTTGCCTAAGATTCTTTATTCCCAGCATACCCCGTGGTATTTGTGTGTTGAGTGACCCTGCCCCTCTGGGCCCAATGCCTTGTCTGTAGAAAGCTACAGTATCACCAGGGAAACACCCCCCCACCCCCACCCCACCCCCCGCAGGCAGTTGGGCACCAGTTTTTATTGTCTTTGGTCCCAGGAGAGGTAGGATTCTTCCAAAGCCCTTCCCCCACAGTGTGTCTCAAATTGAGGGCTTGGAGGTGACAGCTCAGAAGTGGCTGCCCACCTCTAGCCTGACTACCCAAAGGCAGAATAGATACCTTGCTGCCGGAGGCTGTCAAGGAGGCGGCTGAAGATGCCCTGGTGGGACCGGCCGTCGGGGTGGGTGATGAGCACGTCCACGTCCCCACAGGTCAACTTCCCCCGTCGGTACGAGCCACAGGCCACGCACAGCAGCCCAGGGTTGAAGGCCTGGGCTGACATCCGAACCTGGGGAAGAGCAGGAAGAAGCAAAAGGCTGGGGCCTCTCCCAGGACAGCACAGGCCCTCGTCCCAGGACAGCACAGGCCTTCACCCCAGGACAGCACAGGCCTTCACCCCAGGACAGCACAAGCCTTCGTCCCAGGCCTGGGGGCGTTGGCTCGCCTCAGCAGAAGGCTTCTGTGTAAGAGCAGAGTGACACTCCTTGGGTTCTGGTCCCAACCTACATCCAGCAGTCAGGCCTGTGTAAGTCCACCAGTGACAAAGGCCACATCCATGCAGCTTAAGTGGCCTGTGAATCAGGAGCTGACTGGCAGTGTGGGAGCTTGGGGTGGAGGCCTGCGCAGGTGGCTGGCAGAGAGCCTCTAACCTGGCTGTGGGAAGGGGAGGACAGGAGTTGCCCACGCCGTTCTAGGAGGGGTGAGGCTGGCCTGTTAGAGAAGGATCTGAGAGACCTATCCCGCCCCCCACTGCAAGACACTGAGGTTTCAGAGCCAGGACACCTCAATTCCCCTGACATAGTTCTGCTAGTCCCTTCAATCCCTTCTTGGGCCTCCCAGGAGAATGGGAAGAGACCGCCTAGATGAACAATCCCACCAGAATCCCTACAGCGGAGCCCTCCTCATGGGTAGGCTGCAGTGGGGAAGCCGGTCTCCTCTGATGGGCTAGGAGCTGGCAGCTGACCAGGGCATTCTCTGTGCCTGGACACCATAGCCGAGTGTGGTATCAGCATTAGTACCACGACTTGGTGATGGCTCTAACCATCCAGCACGAGTTCCACAGTTCCATCTGTGGGAGCTGGCGGAGGCTTATTCTTCCTCATTTAGGTCTCTCCCGTCCTTCTGCTAACAGGCTGATTCATCTGTCACTCACCAAGACCCTTGCCCACACACCAGCCTGATCCTGACGCCAGGATCCAACAACAGATATCTGGTATACCCTGTATCTCTTGACTCAAGTCCGCACATGAACTTATAGACAGCTGAACCTTTCACTTGGCCGAACCTTATCTCGTGGCCAACTAAATGGAAGCAGTCTTGGGAACGCTCAGCAGAGCTACCTCTGAGCCACATACTCAGGCCTTGAGGCTCTGCTTGCCCCATGCTAGGCGCCCAGCGCCCAGAGCTCATGCTCTCTGACCCTGAGACCAGAGGGCTGCCACTGCAGTGCGCACCCCACCTGGGGTTCTCTGGGCCTACAGCTCTGACCTCTGAATTCGCACTGCCTGCGGAGTTGCCTGGCTAGGGCTACAGCCACTTTGGCCTGGGCTGTGCCTACCGTCTGCTCGATTTCTGCAGCCTCCTCCCTGGGCATGCGGTCTAGGAAGTCATCGTAGTGCTTCAAGCCAATGGCCTGCTGGGCGGTCAGGGAGCCCAGTGTTCGGATATCGTCTAGGTTTCGGAAGCCCTGGAAGAAAGCAACCAGAAAAGAAGCTATGAGGACCCAGGACTAATAAACAGATCGGAAGTCACAGGTAGGTGGCTGTCACAGCAGCTGCCATGGAAGACGTAAGGCAGGACCAACCAAGTCCGGCCTCTGTTCAGTGGGACATGATCTGGGGATGCTGGTTCTCTCATTCCTTGGTCTGAAATGGGTCTGGGCTTCACTCTTACTAACTCCCAAGATCATTTTTGGCAAGGCCTAGTTTGGGAGCCACTGTGTTCCTTAGAAAGTCCCTTGCTGTGCTGGAGAGATGGCTCAGTGGTTAAGAGCACTGACTGCTCTTCCAGAGGTCCTGAGTTCAAATCCCAGCAACCACATGATGGCTCACAGCCACCTGTGATGGGATCTGAGGCCCTCTTCTGGTGTGTCTGAAGACAACTACAGTGTACTAATATATAATAGATAAATAAATCTTTAAAAAGAAAGAGAGAAAGAAAGAAAATTTCCCTTGCCGAAGCCAGGCAGATCAAGGTCAGCCTGGTCTCCATAGCAAGTTCTAGGCTAGCCTACGTAGTGAGATACTGTCTCAAACAAAAACAACAGAAAAATCCTTGCTAGTATGTAAGACAGAGTGTATTTATTGTTTCTGTCCACAGGTCAAGGACACACATGGCTGTTCTGGGGACAGAAGGGACCAATGTGAACTCTGGTGTCCTTGTAGTTGGATTTCAGTCCCATAAGGACCTAGGGTGGGAAAACAGAGAGGCCAGGTTCCTGCAGGTGAACAGGAAGGGGCGTGGGCAGGGGCTCTGTGACAGCAATGGGCTGGTCTGACCTGATGGTACCACATCTGGGCAGTCTTCGTCCCAGCTCCCCAGATGTTGGAGAAGAGTTCCAAGACAGGCACACTGTCACTGATGTGGTCCAGCTTCCGCAGATGCCCACTCTCGAGAATCTCCATCACCTTCTCCGCCATCCGCTTGCCAACTCCCGGGATGCTACAGGCCTCCTAGGGAGGAAGGGGCACAGAGGGATGAGGAAGAGGCTAGGGAGGGAGAACCGGAAGACGGGGATCTGGCCTTCAGCAGAGTATCTGCCCGCAAGCCAGCCCAGCGACCACATGACTTGTCCTTTGGTTCTCAGACCAGCAATAAGAAATAGAGGGAAGGCCAGGCAGGCCTTAAACCCCAGCACCCCTGAGGGCAGAGGCAGAGGCACAGGCAGCAATCTGTGAGTCCCAGACCCATCAGGGCCATGTACAGAGACTCTGTCTCAAAAGAAAAAATAAAACAAAATAACCACAAAAAGAGGAAGTGAAAAATGACAGCGCTCATTATCACCACCACTGCCGCCATCACATCACAGCCATGCACCCACATTCCCTGCCGGCTCACTGCCTGCCTGGGGGCTCACTGCACCACACTGCCTGTGGGGGGGAGTCGCTGCACCACACTGCCTGCCTGGGGGCTCACTGCACCACACTGCCTGTGGGGGGGGAGTCACTGCACCACACTGCCTGCCTGGGGGCTCACTGCACCACACTGCCTGTGGGGGGGAGTCACTGCACCACACTGCCTGCCTGGGGGCTCACTGCACCACACTGCCTGTGAAAGGGCTCACTGCACCACACTGCCTGTGGAGGGGCTCACTGCACCACACTGCCTGTGGAGGGGCTCACTGCACCACACTGCCTGTGGAGGGGCTCACTGCACCACACTGCCTGACTGGGGGCTCACTGTATGTCATTTTGTGCTGCTGGGACCATCATCCAACCTTATAAAACCACTGTGAATGGCCTCCAGTTATTAATTCCTTTCAGATGGTTGGAAAACTGACAGAGTAGCTAACTTGTCTAGAGTCCATAATCAATGGACTCCAGAGTCTAACACATGAACCACCACACCTGGCTTTAAACTTATATAAAAATACTCAGACATAGAAGAAACTGTGCAATAAACCTCTAAGCACCCATTCTCTAGTCCTAACGATTTGGCTGGTCTGTTTTCCTCTCTCTCGCCCTCTCTCTTTCTTCTATAAGTTTGTCTCTGTGTGTAGATCCCAGCCACTCTAAAATCTTAAGCACTAAGTTTGATGCCCATTGGTGACTAGAGTTAACCACTAGTTAATGACTAGTGCTTCCGTAAATACCACCACTGAGTAAAGAGGAAACCTCTCCCCCACCCATATACCTGGTAGGAGCTGACAGGCTTGTGGAAGCTCTTAAGGGCATTGATGGCCTTGGCATAGCCCAGGGCCCGCCACTTGTCTCCCTGGACACTGTAGGCTTTTGCCAGCACTTCCAGCTTCTCTGTGATGTGCAGGTTGTAGTTGGTTGCCTTCTGACTTGAGGGCTGTGCACAGACCCACTTATCCAGAGCTTCTGGTGCTGGGTCAGGCCCACCATCTTCCCCAGGGGGAGCTGGGTAGTGCCCACTGATCAAGGCTTGCAGATCTGCTGAGCTAACTTGGGGCTCTTCCCCATCGCTGGCTTCATCCTCTGAGCTGAGCTGCAAAGAGAAGAAGGCACTAAATCTCTGCCCTCTTCAGAGGAGAGGGTTGTCTGCTGGGTTGGCATCTCTTGCTTTTACTGGAGTAAAAGGCTCCACGGGGCTTCCTCCAGAGCCCAGCCCTGGGCCTCCCAGTGGTATATAGCAGAAGTGACTTGGTGAGTGCAGAACTGATAAATGTTGGGAAGAGATGGACAGGTACATAATCAAGAGAGACCTAGAATTTTCTGTATAACCTCCAGGCCCCTCCATTTCTGTGACCAGCACCCTGAGCTGGGAGGCTCCTCACCTGAGCTTGGGTTCTTGGTGGCTTTTCTGCCTTTGGGGGAGGAGATACAGCTCTGGTGTGAGGAGGGGAAAGAGAGAGGGTTGTCCTGGGTAAATCTCCCTGGGTGCCAGGAACAGAAGCATCTTGGCCTGACTTGCTGGGCTGTGGTTCGTCCAAGGACCTAGAGGGCAGGGGAGGTCACAGGTAGTCAGGATATCCAAAATCTCACCTGTCTCTGTCCCCAATCTTTCTCTACTATGAAACCTTGGTTTCCAAGTATGTCCAATTTAAAAAGTAGGAGTTGTGTTTTTTTTTTTTAATAACTCAAGATGGAAACTCAAATGTTATCGACAAACACCTGAGCAAGGCTAAGAGCAGCCAACCTCTTGGGGATGGAAAGGCTGAATCCGTCCGTGTCTGTCAGCCTTCCCTCCTGCAGGCACAGGCTCAGCCAGGCTGACTTCACCAGCTGGGCACCAGGGGGTAGCTGCGGCAGCCTGAGGAGCCGGAGAGCCCGTTCATAGTCCATGCCTTCGTCCACCACAATGTGAGTGACTCCTGAGGCCTGGGCAGAGCACACCTGGCCACCATGCTGGATAATCTGCTTCTCAAAGAGTTCAACCCGGGCTCGTCCAATGCCAGTGGGCATAACGTGGGCCCTCAGAGAGCTCAGCCAGCCTGTGAAGAGGATATTCAAATGCTAGGACCATAACTATTATTATTGCTGTTGTTGTTGTTAATTTTATTGCACTATTATTTGAGACAAGGTCTCATGTAGCCCAGGCTGGTCTCAAACTGACTATGTAGCAGAGGATAACCTTGAGCTTCTGATTCTTTTTTTTTTTTTTTTTTTTGGTTTTTTTCAAGACAGGGTTTCTCTGTGTAGCCCTGGCTGTCCTGGAACTCACTCTGTAGACCAGGATGGCCTCGAACTCAGAAATCCGCCTGCCTCTGCCTCCCAAGTACTGGGATTAAAGGCGTGAGCCACCACTGCCCGGCGAGCTTCTGATTCTTTGGCCTCAGCCTCCAAGTGCTGGGATTACAGGTTGTATGTCAGTGAGCTGAGAAAGTTTCAGAGATAATGAAGTGTTTGCAGTCACCTCCCTTCCTTTTCTTGCCATCCAGAGAACAAAATGCCTTCAAGGAATTCTACCACAAAAAAAGCAGACTTCCTTTTTTGTTGTTTTTGTTTTGTTTTTATAGTTTAAAGCCAGCCTGGTCTACAGAGCAAGTTCCAGGACAGCCAGCACTGCCCAGAGAAACCCTGTCTGGAAAAACAAAGAAAACCAAAACCAAAAGACAAAGTGCCAGGCGGATGTGGGGCCGCACTCCTGCAAGCCTGGCACTTGGGAGGTCACAGGAGGATCAGGAGCTTTAAGGCAAGGTCAAGGGTATGGTGAGACTCTAAACAAGAGAAAGGGACAGAAACCAAAGCTAATACAAACAAGGCAGGTACAAAGAGATCTTGGCCCCTACACAGGTAAGGCCACGTCTGTTCATCTGATTCTGGCTGAAAACAAGAAGGCTAAGAGTTCAGTACAGAGTTCCGTGGACGGCTCACCTCTAGCTTCTCCCGCCTCCCTTTTGGGAATCTTTGCAAGTGCTTTTGAGGATGGATCTGCATGAATTTTCTTCCGTTTGGGAAATGCCTTCAAGATGCCCTGGGGGTCCATTGACATGCGCTGGATCCTGACCTTTCTGTTTAAGGATAGATGTCGTACAGAAATCCAGGTTGAGAGTCACCCCCTTGATTATTTGGCATAGAGATGGGATTTAGGGATAACAGAGAGACCCTTTCTCAGAGGTCTCGGAAACCCCAGGTAAACTTAAGTGATTTAATCCGAGTGCCACACTCACCAGCCTTTCAACCCTAACAGCTCTGAGGGAAGCCAGGGAAAGGTTGGCATTATTGTGGTTGTAGGGGACGGGTTGCCGGGAAGGAAACAACATCGGGGGAGGGGAAAAGAAGCCCCTGCTTCCACTTCCAAAAGGCTTTTCCAAAAACGATAACGGGGCTAGGTAGGAAACAGAACTACATCTTTAGGAGCATCTTCATCTCCCCAATGAGTTGGAGTCTAAAGGACATGTCACATAAACGTCACACCATCTTTCTCTAACCTCAGTGTGCGTTCGCAGAAGAAAACCTGGGGAGTGAGGTTTCAGGGAAAGTTGTGGGCACGCTGTGCACCTGCCCCTGCCGCAGCCTCATCGCGCGGGTCTGAGCCCCGCAGCTGCAGGGAGGTGGAGTGCAGCCGCAGCAGATGTGGGGTGCCCTCACAGCTGGAGGTGGGCAAGACCGGGGAGACGTGCCACATGCAAGAGCAGCTGGTGTGAACCAGGGACTCCCAGCTGGGGTCAGGAGAGAGTTGGCGCTGGGACCCTAAAAGCCCTATCCCCTCCCATCCCACCCGGCTCCAGGACCGGTCCAAAGTAGGCCAGAATCTCCCGGCAAAGAGAAATAAACTCACCATGGGAGCCAATGAAAACGGATTGGGGGAGGGAGGGGGGAGGGAGGGAAAAAAAAAAATCAGTTCCCTGAGTACTTCCCGGGTCATCCGGAAGTGATCATCGGTCGGGCTGTTGCCATGGCAGTGGCCAGGCGCGTTGCTGGGCGGAGGGAAGATGGCGGTGACCAGCTGGCTGGAGATTTTGCGGTCGGCCGAGAAGACGGCACTGCTGCAGGATGGTAACTCGAGCCCCTCGTTCTTGCCCCCAGGGCGGGTGCTATGCGCCCGCTCTCCCAGGGAAGACCTCAGCCTGGGTGGGCAGAGCTGGAACTGTTGCAGCAGCCATTAGCCATGCCAGCTTCCTGCTTTTGCAGAGGAAACAGGCCCAGGGAGATGGCCCAAGTGGAACCCAAGTCTTTGGTCACCCACCTAAAGAATTCCTTATATCATCCCCCCGCCCCGCTCAGAGTTTTGTTGATATTTCCCAATAATTCATTTTACATTCATCATCGTTCCTCAGGGCTGTGCTAAGAGGCTAATTCTCCACCCCATCCCCCCATTTTACTGACGAGGAAACTGAAATCCAGGAAGGTTTTAGACCAAACTAAAGTTTTGCAGATAATCATGTATAATTCGTGACCTGGGACCCGTGCACCTTAGTTTGGGGGTCCTATTGATGAAGGCAGCCCAGTGGCATAGAAAGGAGAGACGTCCGGGTTTTAGATCAACTTTTCTATCGATTCACCATGGCCTCTTCAATTGTTAGGACCCCATTTTCTTAAATTATAAAATGAAGTGGGTGGTGCCACTGTTGTTTCTAAGGTCCTTTCCAACTGTTTTATTTATGATGTCCCCTGAAATTGTTCCCTGAATCTTAGGGGAGATAGAACAAGGGCTGAGGTCTAAATGACTAAGGACAGGAGTTTGAGATATACCCCAGAGGTCTTTCATGGACCCGCTTGGCAGCCAGGGTGACTTAGGGCTGAATTCCTGAGACTTTAAAACTAACAGCTAGGGACTTAACATCCACAGGCAGATGCCTGAAGTTTATGGAAATTAAAATCAGGTTTCATTTGCTCCTACCTACAACATTCAGTGAGCCCATTCCATGTGTCAAATTCTGTGCTAGAGCAGATAGAAAAAACAGACAATAACAAAATCAACACAAATCAAAACAAACCAAAAAAAAAAAAAAAAAAAAACCCAGCCATGGTTTATGGTCTCCTAGGATCATAAAATTGTCAAGGAAAAATATGTAGATAAGTAGCAGCTTGTGTTAAATAGAGGTTGGTATCTTAGAAAGGCAAAGATAAGCAGGGCGGTGGTGGCGCACGCCTGTAATCCCAGCACTCTGGGAGGCAGAGGCGGAGGATTTCTGAGTTCCAGGCCAGCCTGGTCAACGGCGTGAGTTCCAGGATAGCCAGGGCTATACAGAGAAACCTTGTCTCGAAACAACCTAATCCAAAAAAGAAAAAAAAAAAGAAAGAAAGAAAGAAAGAAAGAAAGAAAGAAAGAAAAAGAAAGAAAGAAAGAAAGAAAGAAAGAAAGAAAGAAAGAAAGAAAGAAAGAAAGAAAGAAAGAAAGGCAAAGAGCCCATGCCTGCCATCTCTGCACTCAGGAGGTTGAGGCAGGAGACTCTAGTTTAAAAGAGGCAGGCAGGCAGGCAGGCAGGCAGGAAGGATTGAGATAGTCTGTGAAATGCTTAGAAAACACAGAGGTGAAAATAATTTTCTCTTTGGCCAAACAGAAGAGGTGATACTTCCAACCACTAAGGAATTTTTTTTTTTAATAGACACTCTCTGGAAAGCCATGGGCTGATTCTCTCCCTATTCTTCCAAATCCAAATCCAACCTCCCAGTCTTTTTTTTATTTTTTAAGATTCATTTATTTATTTTATGTATATGAGTACACTGTAGCTGTACAGATGGTTGTTAGCCATCATGTGGTTGCTGGAACTTGAACTCAGGACCTCTGTTCACTCTGGCCCAAAGATTTATTTATTGTATGTAAGTACACTGTAGCTGTCTTCAGACACACCAGGGCGTCAGATCTCATTATGGATGGTTGTGAGCCACCATGTGGTTGCTGGGATTTGAACTCAGGACCTCTGGAAGGAAGAGCAGTCAGTGCTCTTGACCTCTGAGCCATCTCTCCATCCACCCCCCTAAGACATTTTTAATAGTTACTTGGTCAGTGGAGACGAAGGAGTGACCATGTGTGGAGGAATGAATCACACGGAGAGACAAAGAAGCATGAGACTGTAGGGTGAAACGTTCAGTGTTAGGAGAGCAGGCACTGCCTGCACCGTGTCGGGGCCGGATACGGGCAAGATAGGCTGGAAGAGGAAATGGAAGAGAACGAACGGAGAGTCGCAGATGATCAGGAGGGGCCGCAACCCCACAGTATGCAGCTTTGGGACACACTTTACAAGATAGAGGGTTTTTCCCTTTTTATTTGAGATAGGGTCTCACTGTGCAGTCCTGGCTGCTCTGTAGAGCAGGTTGGCCTTGAAGAGGCTCCAGCCTAAGCCTTGTACCGTCATGCCTGACCCAGTTTTTGTTTTTATTGTGAATACACACACACACACACACACACACACAGCATAAAATGTACTGTCATAACCATTTTTAGGTGTGCCGCTAGGGGTCACTAAGGATGGTCCCATTGTTTGCACCTGTCACCAACGTTAAGCTCCAAAAGTTTTCATTCTAAAAACCCGTCGTCTGCACCTAGAAAACACAACTCCACACCCCTCTTCCCCAGCCCCTCGCTACTTTGTGTTTCAGTTAAATTGACTAATCAAATAATATTTAATTGTGTCACAAAGCAAAAGGTTTTCAGAGTTCATTGATGTCGTCATGTGTGGCAGCCTTTCCTTTCTGATTTTTTTTGTGTGCTTATGTGGAGGCCATAGGTCAAAGGTCAGACTAGGGTGCCTTTCCTCACAATTGCCCACAATGGTTTTTACTTTTTAAACATTAGTGTGCGCGCACGCGCGCGCGCACACACATACACACACACACACACACACACACACACACGCACAACTGCCGTAGCATATATGTGGAGAGCAGAGGACAACTTGTGGAAACTGGTTCTTTTCCTCCACCATGTGAGTTCTGGGATCATTAGGTTACTGGGCTTGGTGACAACCTCTTTCACCAGGTTTTGCTGGGCTTCCTCTTGTTTTGAGAAAGCACCTCTCACTGGGACCTAGCATTTACTGACGAGGCTGGGCTGGGCAGTTCAGTGAGTGGGCTGCAGAATCCTCTTGTCTCCAACTCCCGAGTCGTGGGATTATATATGCACATGTCACTGCCCCAGACTTTGTATATGGGTGCTGGGGATCAGGCAGGTCCTCACACTTGAATGGCAGACTCTCTGCTGACTGCACACGCCCTCCCCTGCGCCCACCATCATCCTTCTGTTTTGAAGCTATCCCACAGTGTGTGTAGTGTATACTCTCCGATCTGTGTTCACTTGGTTCCGGATGGGTACTTGGGTAGCTCCTGCCTTTTGATGGTTGTCAACAACGCTGCTTTGAACGTGAATGTGCAAGTGCTTCTTCTTCTGCTTCTGTTGCTTCTGCTTCTGTTGCTTTTGATCATAAGGCAGTATTGGGGGATGTGGTGTATTTGTGTGTGATGCTTTCATGTAAGTGTGCAGGAGTACACACCCAGGCATACATACACAAAGGCCTTAGCAGGGTGTCCCGTGTGTGAAGGCCAGGCTTTTGCTTGGGCCTCTGTCACTCTGCCTAGGGCAGCCTCTCACTGCAGCAGCAGCTCAGTTTTGGTTTGGGGGACCTGCCTGTCTCTGCTCACCAATGCTGGGGTTACAGGGATGCACTGCCACACCTAGCTATTTACATAGGGTGCTGAAGATTCAGACTCAGTTCCTCCTGCCTACAGCGCAAGCCCTCTTATCTGTGAATCAGATTTTTAAGGATGCTGAAACCTAGGGTCTGCCAAGAGGCCTTCCAAATTTGGGGTAAGTTGCCTGAAATAGCAATTAGCAATGACTTAGGGGAACTGTATCCTAGAAGAGTTACACCGGAGAAAGCCATCTTTGGGCTCTTGTTCTTGAAATTAATGGAGGGGACACATCCACTGGCTATGAAGACCCTTTGTCAGTCTTCCTGAGGAGGCTGCCTGTATTTATTTACCTGCCTGTAAGAAAAAAGAAACTACACAGACCTGCCCTTGAGCAAGTGCTTGTGGGCTAGGAGACTCCCTGGAGTTCCCTTATCGTTTAGTGGATGGTACATTAATGTTTTTTCATTCTTGTGGTGAGCATTTGAGTTCCTGTTATAACCAGGTACAGTGGCTGATCTCGGGAAACCATGGACACCACCCACCCCCATCCAATAGAAGAGACAAGCAATAACAAAAGACTCACATAAGAGGCATAAAAATCATAAACCAAGTGTGTGGGGGGAAGAAAACACACAATGATGTTATCTTGGACTCTATGCTGGGAATGGCCAAGAGATGTGTTAAGGAAGGCTGAGTGGCAGTGTGGCAGGGAGGAATCACCTGTCAGGAGACCCAGCTCACGTCAGAGCATAGAGCCCATGTTATAGGAGTACGGAGAGAAAGACATTTGTCTCAGATGCTTGTAACACTGTCCTGGTGGGTAGATGCTCTGCTGTGAGCTAGCCTCCAACCCTGAGGGGGCACAGAGGAAGAAGCACTCACTCTGCCATGTGGAATAGGTGAAGGGGACTTCCCAGGGAAAGTGACATTTGAACTGGGTTTTAAAGAGTGACCAAAGTTCCACAGTTGGGAGGAAGCAGCAGACATGTTCAGAAAAAGGAATGGAGTCTGGGGCGCATGTAAAGCCTTGGTGACCACGAGTCAGCTTCTGGTAGATGTTCTTGGGGCTGTTGATGTGTTGCAGTGTATGGGGTGGGGCAGACATCTCATTATGGGGGGGGGCGTGGCAAGGCAAAGGAAGGCTTGAGGTAAGGTGCTCTCCTCTCTGTGTAGGGAAGAGGATGGTGCACTATTTGTTCCCAGACGGGAAGGAAATGGCGGAAGAATATGATGAGAAGACCAGTGAACTCCTTGGTAAGTGTGGGACTCAGCCGGGCGATGGTGGCCCACGCCTTTAACCCCAGCACTCTGGGAGGCAGAGGCAGGCAGATTTCTGAGTTCAAGGCCAGCCTGGTCTACAGAGTGAGCTCCAGGACAGCCAGGGCTACACAGAGAAACCCTGTCTCGAAAAAACCAAATCCAAAAAAAACCCCCCAAAACCCAAAACTAAAACAAAAACAAACCATAAAACAAGTGTGGGACTGGGGGGTGCGGGGGGGGGGTAGAGGGGCCGCTGAGCAGCACTTGGTGCTGACTGAAGAATGAACTCCTTGGAAAGCGCTGGGCTCCCAGGCCTCAGCAGCTCTTGGGGGTGACTGAGATAAATTGAATGTTTCTGGCCTTAGGCTTGAGGTGGGATCCCAGCATGCAGTGTGCACAGTAGGGACATAGAGGTCCTTGGGGGCAAGACTGTCCCTCAGAACAGTGTGGCCATCAGAAGCAGGGTAGAGCTCTTTACCCAGTATAGCCTGTCCCCCACCTCCAGGTAAATGAGAGAGCAAGTGAGCCTCTCAGTCAGGACTAGAAACAACCAGAAAAGCCTGTGTGGAGGAGGCTGGGAAGAAGCGGGGTGGGGGTGGGGTGGGGGCAAGCAGGACTGGCACTTCAAACTTTTTGCTGGCTCGTTCTTTTGCTTCCTGAAGCCACACGACCAAGGCAAGCATGGGAGGTGGCTGCTTCTGACCTTGCCTCCTACACGACACCATGACACCGTATTAAATATGACCCTCGTCTTGAAGAATGAGGAGGCCTGGGTGGGAGGGGCGGCTCTGCAGCGCTGGCTGCGTTGTTCCTGCAGTCCCCCTCCTTAAGGCTCATAAATAGGAGCTCCTGCCCGGATTTCAGAGGATTATTTGATTTGCCCCTTCTGTTCCCAGGTACGAACAGGCAGCTCTGGGAACTGACTTCCCAGAGCTGGTGACCAGCTCTGTGACCCCGGGCCTAAAGCTGTCCGCCATGAGAGCTGGTCTCTTTATTAAGTTGCACCTGAAATGCTAAGACCAATGACGGAATCACGGGCTGGGATATTTTCATGTCTTTATTCTTGACTTTCATTTCTTCCTGGGTCTGATCGACAGGTAGTATTGGTGAGGGAATTTCTTTTTCCCTTTTCGTGACAGCTCATAAATGTCTCCAACTGACAACATGGGCTGTACTGGTTTGCATATTCTCTCAGTCTCCAGTCTTAAAATGTGTGTGCCCCGCGCATGCTCAGTTGGCAGTGAATGTGTTGATCCGTACTTATTATGAGCTGCTTGGGCCCCAGTCCCAATTGGTTTAGTCTGGCGCTATTAAAAATCTTGATGTGTTTAGCATATGACACTGATTCGTTGGAAACCAATACAGTAGTAATATCCTCACAATGCATTGTAATTTATAGCGCTCCCGGGGGGTTTGACAGCCTTGGAATGCCTGACAGGGGAGAACTTATGAAAGCAGAGGTCACGTGAGCTAACCACCACCGGCACCCGCCAGTCCAGCCACAGCTCCTGCCCAGACCCACACATTGCTTCTTTTTCCACACAGCAAATAAAGCGGGTAGCGCTGCAGAGGCTATAAAGCAATCACACAGACAAACCCGGCCTTTGCCATGCTTGGTGTGATATTAAAATGAAGAGCAAGGCTGCCTGCTCTGCTGTCCCACATCACCTTCAGTTCTGCTGGTAGCAGTGTGGGCTAGACCTTCAAGATTCCTGGGCTAGACCTTCAAAGTTCCTGTTCTTTAGCAGCAAGAATGGAGGAGTGACTTGGCTCACCATTTGCCTGCTTTACCTAATGATGACATTTACCCGTTAGCCAGGCATCATTCCAGGGGCTTTATGAGAGGTACTTCCGGTGATATCTTCATTAAAGCCCCGTGGCATAGGCACTGTTGTCCCCATTTCACAGTTGAGGGATTAAACTCAGAGAAGGGGAGCACTGTGTGGAAGATCCCCAAGCCGGATGGTCTCTGAGTGGGTTCGGGGCTTGGCTCCGCCCCTGCAGTGGTGGCAGTGGTGGCTGTGGTGGCCCGGGTGTTTAATCCTGCTCATTTTGATTTGCTTTCTTTGCTCAAGATGTGGTTCTCCTCTGCAGCCTGAGGCTCACTGTGCAACACCGGCAGGGCCAGCTTCCCAGACGAGCCTCCTCCGGAGCTAAGGCTCTCAGACAGCAGGCGGCAGGCCCGGGCTCTCAGCCCGATCTCTTTTTGTCTCCCCCTAGCCTCCACCTAGCTACCTTGCAAAGTACTCTCCAATATCAGTTTTTGTTTGTTTGTTTCTTTGTTTGTTTTTGAGATAGGATCTCTATGCATAGCCTAGGCTAGCCTCAAACTCATGGGCTCAAGTGGGCTTCCGACCTCATTCCCCAAGTAGTGGAGCCTGCAGGCACAGGCCAGAACGCCTGGATATTAATGTAAAATATAATCTTGGGGCCGGAACTAGCTTTGTGCTTGTGCATACTATGAAGTAAAATATGGATATGGTTTTGTGGCAGTAAGTGAAACCGTTTCCATTTATTTTTCCTCCAGCTAATATACAAATTTGATAATTGGTCAAACAGGTTTCCTATTTAAAAAAAAAAAAAAAAGCTCAGAAAGTAATTTACAGAAGAGCACTTGCCGGTAGGTGTGCCTCTGTCTGGGACAAAGTTCCTGCAGCCGGCGGTAATAAGCATGTTAGTGTCATCTTTTTTTCTCCTCTCGGGGCTGCTGAGTCCCACCCCCCACAATGAGCACTGTATGTATTCATGGAGGAAAGAGCTGAAGGGCCTTGTAACAATGATCGGAACATCAAACCAACCCCCAGAAGAACACAGCATGTCCAGGGGGCCGGGGCTGGGGGCCAGACCGTCCCCCAGCGATTACATTTGGATTACCTCTTAATCTGCTTTGGTATTTGACCGCCAGCCTCACCACCGCAGGCCGGCTCGGAGGATATTGAGCACTTTCATCCCCAGGCACTTGAGCGCTTTATAAATGACCCACTCGATTCCCTTCAGCCTCCTCAGGGATGGGCCAGGCAGCTGCTTAATAGCCACGGAGCAGTGTTGCAGTGTTTTAGGGCAGAAAAGAAGAATCCTGCATCCAGTTTAAGCTGCAGGGAGTATTTAGGGAAGGGGAATGTAATTATCCGGACTGGAAGTGGGCCAGGCCTTGGAGCCTTGGGGAAAGAGGCCTTTTAGGACCTCCACTTTCCAGCCCACCTGAATGATGGGGCTGCTTTCAGCAGTCTGGGGCGTCAGCCTGCTTCCTGCTGACTTGGGAAAAGGCTCCCAAGCACTGCCTCCTTCATCCTTTCTCCTGTGAGACCCTTAACAGGGTCATTGGAACTCTCCTTTCCAAAGACTGGCTCTGACTCAGCCCAGAGGAGAGTGCAGCGTCCCCGGGAGCTGCCTCGTACACACCAGTTTAGGTTTAACATATAATCAAATCAGGATGACAGCAGGTGGAGCGGTCCTCTATTGCTGCAGGAGCTGTCCTTGAGGACAGGATCAAAGACAGGACCAGAAAGCCCAAGACTGCGTTTGCGCGTGCACACGCATGCCTGCGTGCACAGGAAAATAAGGACTTCAGAATCTTTCATTGGATCTTGCCCCTTGAGAGACTAGAAAGGGAAACTTACCTGTTATGCAAATATGATTCCCCAGGGTGTTTTACGAAAAGTGAGCTGGCCGAGAACACCAGGCTCCCATGACCCTGAGTAGCGTTTGCCTTGAGAGAGAAGAGAGCCAGCAGGTCTGTGCTTTTTCCTTGTAGGGTGTGTTTCTGAGGAAGACTGAGTTGGCCTTAAAGAGGAGGACCAGGTAGGAAGTCCTGCAGTGATTGTCAGGCCCATACTTATGATGTCCCCAGGGCAATGAGTGTAACAGCTCATGACTACAGGGCATCTTGCTTTTCCAGTCCAGGTATATAAAAATTTGTCATATTGCCCCTTCAGATAACCAAACCTGGCCGTTAAATATAGAAATCGAAGCTGGGCGTCGGGATACATGCCTTTAATCCCAGCATCCAGGAGGCAGAGGCAGGAGGATCGCTGTGAATTTGAGGCTAGTCTTGTCTAAGTAGCATGTTCTAGGACAATCAAGACTACATAGAGACCCTGTCTCAAACAAAACAAAACAAAAAAGCAAGACAAGACAAAATCGTGAAGAAGCCTTTCAGAATGTCACATCTGCTTAGGCTACTCAGAGACTGTAGTTTACCTCTCTATTGATGATTGCCTTCTGGACATGGGGTAATAAGACCCAAATTATCTTTGTCTATTTTAAGACAGGATTTTGATATCTAGCCCAGGATAGCCTATAGCCTCCACCCCTCCAGCCAAGTGTGTGTGTGTAGCACTGTGATCTATAGACCCGAGTCTTAACAGTCACTTTTGCAAGTGGATCTCACTGTTCCTCAGTAACTCTATCCCAGTCCCCTGGAGAACAGAGGTGGAGGGGGCAGGTGAGGAGGAAATGTCTTCTCCTTAATAAACAACAAATAAAATAGAGCTGTTATGCTAGCTGTGTCCGAAGTGACTGCCTCCTCAGACCCGTGCTAACTGCTCTGCCCAACATTGACACCAGGACCACCACACAGGTGTCTGAGGGGCCTCGGCCAGGTGGTGGCAATGCACACCCTTGATCTCAGGACTTGGGAGGCAGAAGCATGTGAATCTGAGTTCATACAGCCTGTCAGGTCTACACAGTGTGTTCTAGGCCTGTCAGAGTTACACAGTGAGATCCTAGTTCAAAAACACCAAATGGTGCTTGGGTGGTTGTGCCCTGCTGTGTGTGAGCTGTCCCGATACTACTGTAGGCATGTTTGGGGGAAGTGCTTCCTGCCTCACTTTTCTGTATATTGCCTTGCTGTGTTTCCCTGGCCTGTCCCTCCTGGGTGCTGACGATTGAACCCATGGCCTCCCTCGTGCCAGGCCTCCACTAAGCCTCAGCCCAGACCACATGGGCGTTTTATGCATGGCTTGAGGGTCCAGGGTGAACTTTGCTCTCGGAGGGAGCAGGGGAAGGAGCAGGTTTCATCATCTTGTCATGATGATCAGCTGCTAGGAGGTGTCTGTCTCTTGTTTGTAGCTGACAGAGACCAGACCCCAGACGCTGGCTTCCAGCTGACTGAGGTATTACGTTTGCATATGCTGCTGCTCATAGTCCATTCACTTAAGGAAGTGTTTGTGGGGTAAGAAGTTGCCTACAAAGCATATTTCTGAGTTTTACTCTTCCTTATTAATTTTCATTATAAACTTGCAAATGTGTTTCTAGGGAGAGTCTTGGCCCTCAGATGTAATAAAACTACACTGCAGAATGCAGCAGACCTTATAAAAAGCCCACATTCAAGGGGAAGTTCTAATTTTACACCAGGCTTCTGTGTTCAGCTTTTGTGCTCGCAGTGGTGAGCGGGTGCGTGCCCCAGCTGATGAGAAGCGCACTGGCCCACCTGACCCACCCTGAAAAGAGACTCACCCCTGAAACCAACCCTGTGGTCCCCACCAGGCCTCAGCTCCTAGAGCGGCTGCAGGAGGCGCTGCAGGATTTCAGCACTGACTGCTCAGCTCTTGCAGGAGGATGCCAAACTCCGCAGCACCCAGCGTCTTAGCAGAGCAGGAAGGGAGGGGTGGAGGCGCTCCTCAGCCACTGGCAGGTGGTACCCAGCCACCAGCACCGGACTCAGTGGGGCTCATTTCCCAGTGCTGCCAACATGACTCCCGTCTGACTTTATAGTTTCCATATGTGTCTTATTTTAAAAGACAACAACAAAAACCAGACCTGGCAGCCCAGATCTGTAAGCCCAGCATCCATGATGCTAAGCCAGGAAGATCACCCTGAGATCAGTAATAGCCTAGGCCACCAAACGATTTTCATCACAAAACAAACCTAAAGGGGTATAGGACGGGGGCTAAAACAATATCGACAGTGACAGAAGAACCCTTTCACAAATATCTGAGTTACAAAACATGAGGAAGTAAAGATCATTATTTGTATTATTAAGTTATAAATGCAAGGATCTATTATTATTTTACAAAAAACTCCACATGTATAATTAGTCCATTGTAGGCTAATGTTTGTGCACTGTGTAAAAGTCACCCTTGTGTTATTTAAATGCTGAGTTCTCTGCCCTCATGTCTTCTTTCAATCTGGACACAGTACTGAAATGTGTATACCAAGAATCTCCTGTTTCAAAGATGGGTATGCTGGTGTGTGGGTATGCTGGTATGCCAGAAATCTGAGCACTTGAGGCCAAGACACAAGAAGTAGTTTGAAAACAGCCTTGGCTATCTAGTACATCAGTGTCTCAAGAAATAATGCGGCTGGGCAGTGGTGGCGCACGCCTTTAATCCTAGCACTTGGGAGGCAGAGGCAGGTGGATTTCTGAGTTTGAGGCCAGCCTCATCTACAGAGCGAGTTCCAGGACAGCCAAGACTACAAGAAACCCTGTCTCAAAAAACTAAAAAACAAAACGAAACAAAAAAACAACCCCCCCCCCCCAAAAAAAAAACAAAAAACAGCAAAACACGGCTGGACTTCCACCTGGAGACCCAGATTTTCCATTTCCGGAAATGGCCTTTGTCACCTCTTTGCCTTCTGCTGGGCGTCACACCCCATGATTGCTCTCAGAGCTTCGTCCCTGGTCCAGTGTATGCCCACCTCTGAAACAGACTTTGCGAGTTCTCTACTGCTGACGCCCCCATTTGATTTCCAAGTTATGTGATGATTCCTGGCTCAGATACACAAGGCCCAGCACTGAGACCAAAGCCTGGGCTTCTCCTGCTCCAGTTACCCAATGTCTTGTCAGCTTTGGCAGCAAAAGCTTTAATGCGCTGCTTGTTTCTCTCTGCAGTGAGGAAGTGGCGTGTGAAAAATGCCCTGGGAGCCTTGGGCCAGTGGCAGCTTGAAGTGGGAGAGCCGGTGTCCTCAGGAGCTGGGAGCCCGGGATCCGAGCTCATCAAGGAAAGTAATGCCAACGTATGTCTGTTTGTCCAGGTCTTATGGGGAGTGGGAGGAGACTCCTGACCCCTAAGGGCAGGGTCTATAATTTGTTCACCTTGGATCCACTAGCCACACTAGGTTTGTGTGAACATCCACAGGGTATGTCACAACAATAGCAACTGCTTCCGGTGGGGAGCCAGGGAGAGGAGCAGAGGGGCTTCCTGTCTAGCTCTGGGAGGAGCCTGGGGAGAGGGAGGAGCCAACCCTTTGTACCTTTCCCCATGAATGGGCCTTGATAAACTGGGCATCGTCTCACACGCCTGTAATCCCCCCCCCCCCCCCCCGTTCTTGGGGGGTGGGGTGATGGAGGCTGGTGAACCTTGAGGCCTAAGTTCAAGGTCATCTTACTACACAGTGAGTCCAAGGCCAACCTGGATGATTTGCTTCTCATAGCCCATCTTCATGCGCAAGGACACCAAAACCAGTTTCCAGTGGCGGATTCGAAATCTCCCCTACCCAAAGGATGTGTATAGTGTGTCTGTGGCCCAGAAGGAGCGCTGCGTCATTGTTAGAACGACAAACAAAAAGTGAGTAGGGTGGTGGGGCCTGTTTACTGTGTGCGTGCGGGCAGAGTGTGCCCTCAGGCTGCTCCATAACTGGGTGGCGGGTGCTCAGGGGACAAGGTGACTGTGCGCAGCTCTACTCTGCCGGTTTCTGATTTCCTACAGGGCAGAAACTGGAGCTCACGTGACAGTTGGATGAAAGAGGAGTAAACGCTTAGCCTTTAACTTGTGCTCTGGTAGTTTTACTCTATGCTTGTGTTATGTCCTTGATCTGGTGAACTTGGCTTGATGATGTTACTGTATTGGCCGGTAGGTACGTCCTAGAAGGTACATCGGCCTTGGCAGCAGTTTGAGACTTTGGTTTTTTTGGGGGGGGGATTTGGTTTTTTTGTGACAGGGTTTCTCCGTATAGCCCTGGCTGTCCTGGAGCTCACTCTGTAGACCAGGCTGGCCTTGAACTCAGAAATCTGCCTGCCTCTGCCTCCCAGAGTGCTGGGATTACAGGCATGCGCCAGCACCGCCCGGCAGTTTGAGACTTTGAAGTATCAGTGCAGTAGTTTGAGACTTTGAAGTATCAGTGCAGTAGTAAACACCCCCCACCCCCCACCCCCCATCGCTCCCCAGACTGAGAGGAAGTGGGCAGATGTTTGGCTCTCCGGAATCTCTGAGATGGCGTTTCAGGTTCTCTCTATGGTCTGCTGGGTGAAGGCAGTGGGTGGTAAGGTCTGAGAGGAGATGGCCGGGGTGGGATCGCATTTGGATTTCTGCCACTTGGGAGCATCACAGGGGGAGAGCCACAAAATGAATCTGTTTCAGCCTGAGCTAGACAGAGGAGGTGGCCAGTTCTAACCTGGGGCTTCATTCAGGAGGTTTTTTTGTTTTTGTTTTTGTCTTCTCATCCACAAGCTGTCAAACTACCCAGCTTGATGCTTGGGTACAGAACCTCACCCCACGGTGCCGCTATCATTTGCCATCCACGCCCCCCTTCAGGAGGCTGGGGTACAGTCTCCGGCCCCCTAAGAGGCCTGCCTACAGGGAAGCAGGGGAACTCCACACACTTTCAGCGCAGCCCTGGGTCCTGCCCTCCTCTTAGCACCCCACAAGCTGTCACTTTGGCAGGGCTAAAGGGACAAGGGGAAGGGTGGAGATGAATGAATTAATTTCAGGATTATTGCTGTACAGGCAGCCAGCAGCCCCTGTAGTGGACCTTGTCTATAAATATAAAGTCATAATAATAAGGGTTTACGTTTATAAAGCACACTGAAGTCCTAAGATAAAAGGCCATTTATTCCCGTTATTGTTCTCATCATTAACAGGAGTCAGTGGCTAAAGTGGAATTTAGCAATTTTAGACAGCAGAGAAATTGCCTGTAGGAAAACAAACTCCGTGCTTCAGCAAGCATTCCCTGGCGGAAGAGGCCCTGGGTCCAAACTGGAACAAAAGTGCTTCTGATAGCACTTGAATCTGCAGCTTAGCACTTTGTGGAGCTGGCTGCTGCCTCCTTTTTGTCCCCCAGAGGTCACTGTCGAATACAGAGATCGGGCAGAAATGTGATTACAAGCGAGTGCTACAAGAAAGGCCAGCTAGCTCACCAAAAAATTCATCTGTGAGCAGATCCTCTGGGCCCCATCTCCTGCACACATATATTGTATATGCTGTAGGTGGCGCTATTGACCAGGGACTCCGCAGCTAGTGGGGGGCGTTCCAGCACCCAGTGGCGGATTGAGGACATTGTTGAGATGGTAGTGGAGCCAAGGTAGGATGGGAGGAGGGCTTCCTGCAAAGGGGGAAAAGGATATTTTGGTGCTCATTTGAAACTGAATTTCTGAGCCCTAACCAGGCTCAGCCCTGCCCTCTGCAGGTCGTCAGATAGGAAGCTAGAGAAGTGGCCAATGTAACCAGCCCCTTCCTGTACCTACCTCTACTTTGAACTTTGATAGTACTTTGAACTATCAAACAAAACACAACAGTGCTTACATGTGCAGGTCTATTTTAAAATCTCTTTCCTGGTCATCATATCATCCATGGCAGACATGCAACCTATAGATGAAGTTGGCACCACATGACCCGTGCAGAGAAGGGTGTGGCCTTCTTGCTCAGTACCGGGGCATCTGAAGCACCCGCCCCCCCCATGGCACTTCTCGTCAGCTGGCTGCGTGCCATGTTTTTAATATTCCAGCGTGCGGTTCCCAGCCAGAGCTGCACAGCTGTGGTATCTGCCTGGCCCTGGAGAATGTGCTTAGCCACTTTGTTAAGGAAGTGATCCCAGGGCCGTGTGGTGGTCCTCAGACTCGGTGTTAATACAGTGGGCTGGGGAAGGAACACACTGCTTCTACACGATTCTGCTGTGGTACCATCTGGTCTTGATAAGAATATTTGTGTAAAGAAGGTTCCAGACCTCAGCCTGGAAGCACACAGCTGTTAAGGGTAAAGATGGAGTGTGTGCTGGACTAGGCAGATGCTGGCTTGAATCTGGCCTCTGCCATGTGTCGACTGTAGTATTTAGGCCAACTTCTCACTTAGGAGAATGGTGCTTACTACCTCAAGCACTGTTTAAGAATTTAACAATATCAGATACACGCGTGCTCTCTGTACTATGGCCAAGTTGCCAAAGGACGGGATCTGAAGAGGGCCTGGTCCAAGTCACTGACAACTCTGTAACCAGCACTAGAAGGCAGGACTCGGTGGTCAGATAACTCGAGCACAGTCAGACCCACTTGCGTGTGGGCCTGTTGTCTGTGATTCTAGGAGTAGCAGGCAGGAGGGCTGCAGTGTGCCCAGTGCCGAGGCACCAGCTGCCGCCACTCTGCTCTCTCAGGGTGGAGCGCTCTCTCCGGGTACCTGCCAAGCCAGTGTGCAGGCTGGAGGAGGGTGGGGCAGGGCTCTTGGAACTCTCCTCAGCAGTCTTGCTCCTGCCTCAGCTCTCCTTCAGGGATGTTCCCTGAGACGGTCGGGTGAGGAGTCACAGAAAATTGGGCTGGGGTACAAGGAAAGCAGGGCAAGAAGGCACTCTGACTGTCAGAAGCACAGTGGGTGCTGTCATCCAGACTGGTGACAATTCTAGTTCAGTTATTATTGCAGCAAGCCCTGAGTAGGTGGGTGGGGGGTGGCTGTGCATAGGGAAAACAGGTACTGCACGGGACTCTAGGGAATTGTTTAACCTCACCCAAAGTTTGTGCTGCTGGCACTGGCTGCCTCTGGTTCCTAGCTGGGGTAGGGTAAGGAAAGGGGCAAGCCACACACCTTACGTTCCCTGGGATCCTGAAGTCGCCCTGGGGTGGGGGGTGGGGGGGACAAACCCTGGGCTGCTTCTCCTTCATTGGCCCCGCCCGCCAGCCGGGGAGTGGGTGTGGGTGTGGGAGGCGCTTGCTTCTCTGTTGGTTCTGCTTTCTGTGTATATTTGCAGGGAAGATGTTAACACTTCCTAACCGGCCTTTGTGTTCACCTAATCTCTGCTGTTTAACCTTTGACCCCCTGCTATTATCAGCGTCTGCCACCTTTGCTGGCCAGACCAGGGCCCCAGGAAAAGCCCTCACTCACTCAGACTGTTGGCTAGGAAGTGGAAGAAGCCGGCATTCCACCCTGTTGCAGGCAGATGGATCGCCTTTCCCTGGGGCAGAGCTTTGGAAAAGAAAGCAACTTGCAGTACCATTAGGATCCCAGCCCCCACTCCTTTTGAACTGTCAGTCTTTAAATAAACATTCTTTTCCTGCGATGGGTCCCAGCACCTTGTTGGGGAGAGGGGAACCTGGGAAGAGAGGGCGCCCCCCCCCCAGCCTCTTCTGAACTGAGGGATTTGGGCTGGGAGGACAGGCCAGAAGTGCTGCATTGATGTCAGCTCTCTGAGTCCCTGGGGCATCAGAGCTTTTGAAGTGGACTCAGTGTAGCCGTCACCACAAGGGCCAGGACCCTCTGAAGTATTAAAAGCCTTTCTCTCTGGGCCCATCTCTTGAATTTGTTGTACCTGCCTAAGGCATTTCCCTTCTCAGCCCACACTGCCTCTCCCTCCACAAAGAGGGACCCTTGTCCAGGTGAAGGCTCCAGCAGCCCCTGGCCAGTGCCCAGCCCACACAGCAAGGAGAATGCTAAATGAAGGGCCTTTCCTTAGGCCCTGGTCTCATAAGTATCAGGTGCGTGTGGAAATCTCTGTCCCTGACTCCTGACACCTGACCAGGAGGCCGGCGACACCTCCCTTGCTCTGTGCTCCTCTGGTTGGTTTTGTTTTTACTCTATGTGAAAATGGAGGGCAGGAAAGGGGCCCAGAGTCTCGGGTCCAGGGTCCTTAGCTTCCAGCTTGTCTTCGTGCTGCACTTTCCCGTCTGGTTTGAGTGGACCCTCTAAGAGGAGGCCCCATGAGGCTTGGGGTGCTCCTTGTGTAGTTGGGAGTTCCAGTCCTGCATGGTGAGTCCCTCTGGCCCCTGGGCTAACCGCAGAACTCCCCAGGCTCTGCCCACTTTTGGCTACGAGGCCACTACCGTCCTCTTAGAACCTTCTACTCAAACAGGCCTTTCCTGTGGGTTTCCCTGTTTTCTCTCTAGCTGTATAGAAGACAGGGGAAAGCCGGGCAGTGGTGGCACACGCCTTTAATCCCAGCACTTGGGAGGCAGAGGCAGGTGGATTTCTGAGTTCAAGGCCAGCCTGGTCTACAGAGTGAGTTCCAGGACAGCCAGGACTACACAGAGAAACCCTGTCTCAAAAAAAAAAAGAAAGAAAGAAAGAAAGAAGGAAGGAAGGAAGAAAGAAAAGAAAAGAAAAGAAAAGAAAAAAGAAAAGAAAAGAAAGACGGGGGAAGAGCTGTGGAGAGCCTAGTGTCTCCCAACTGGCGGGGTCACCCTGCTGGTTCCCCAGTAGCCTCTTGTGTCCCCACAGATACTACAAGAAGTTCCCCATCCCTGACTTAGACAGACACCAGCTTCCTCTGGAGGATTCTGCCCTGAGCTTCGCACACGCCAACTGCACCCTGATAATCTCTGTAAGGTTTGCCCAGACCTGGCCTGAGGAAGAGGTTTCTCATCCCTCGCCTGCTTCCAAGCATGTGCTCATTGGAGAACAGACATCTCCTATTCACCTCTGTGTGTGTGTGTGTGTGTGTGTGTGTAGACCTAGAGAGAGCCACACCCTAACGCTCACTGGGCGGGGGGTGGGGGGTTGGGGGCAATGGCGGTAATCACAAAATCACCAGCCTTAGGATGTCACCTTGGGTCTGCTCGTCCCCAGCACCGGAGCCGAGCAAACCCTTCACACCTGTACACCCAGGTTTCCTCGTGTACAGGGAGGATCATCAGGGAGGATCATGGGAAACAGAGTGAGTGTGTGGAGGGAGAAGCTAGTAATTGAGTTATGTTTTCTCCCTGGTTCCCTCCACAGTATCAGAAGCCAAAGGAGGTCATAGCGGCCGAGTCAGAGCTACAGAAGGAGTTAAAGAAGGTAAAGACGGCCCACAGCAGTGATGGGGACTGTAAGACGCAGTAGCTGTCCTGAGCCTTGCACCTCCAGTGTGGAGGAAACTGTGAGACTCCGGGCTTGGACTTTCTGTCCTGGGCAGTCTCTTCTCTTCTAAGAGCTACAGAGACGACGGAGCTGGCTCTCGGGGCACAGCTTGCTTCCACCTGTGATTTTGTTCCCGAGTAAAGTTATTTGCAGTTGCTCTAGAAGGACTGACTGCCCTTTCTTTCCTTCTGTGTATTGCCCGTCCCTGGGATGGCCTGTTTTTTCTAAGGAGAGAGGCAGTATGACAGCCTTCCCATTCTGGGGACCTTCCACTCAAGCCTTCCAGCTAAAGGGGGAGAAGAATGGGAACAGGGCTGGGCCCTCGTAACCTCCGGGGTGCTGCCTGCCTTATCTGAGTGGCTCAGGAAAATCTCCTGAGGCAGGTGTGGGCAAAGGGGAAGTTTAAAAATCCAGCTCTCTTGGAAACAGCACAGGATGTTAAGACTATGGGTTAAGTCTATGGTTAAGAACACCGCTACAGCGGGTGGTGGCGCACGCCTTTAATCCCAGCACTCTGGGAGGCAGAGGCAGGTGGATTTCTGAGTTCAAGGCCAGCCTGGTCTACAGAGTGAGTTCCAGGACAGCCAGGACTTTTCAGAGAAACCCTGTCTGGAAAAACAAAGAAACAAAAAACCAAAACAGACAAACAAAAAGAACATGGCTACAGTACTGTCAAAGGTGTGTATATGGTGGACAGAGGTGAAAGGTCACCATAGACAGCCTAGCAGCCCAGAGCCCTCCAACAGTTCCTGAAGAGGTAGAAGAAACCTTTTTGTTCTTGGGGACATAGAGCCCTGGTTTTGTTCTTCCCCTGTACACATTCCTGAGTGTAAATGTGATCTTCTGCATTCCTGGAGCCTCTGAGAATGGCCCAACCACCAAAGAACCAGATTTGTGAACAATTACATTTATTTTTATAAAAATTAAAATGGTAACATGTTTCCCACAGCTGGTCTGAGGAACAGCTAGCCCAGAACCCCAAACTGTCAGGTTTTCTTTGTCCTTAGTTTCAAAGCAAAACCAGACTAGTACTTCAGATATGAGCCCCAGTTCCAAGATGTTGGTCAAAATTATGATCTGACTGAGGAGGTGGCTGGGCCCAGCAGAAGTTCTAGCAGCTGCACATCTCCTTGCTTCTGGGATGGTGAGAGTCTCACCTCACTCTGTAGGCTGCAGTGGTGCTGTGAAGGGCTTGAGGCAGGCCTGACCCTGCTGTAAACACCTAAGTTCAGGTACATTCTCTCTCCTATGAGCATAAGGCCCACGTCAGAGTCAGCCCAGTGTCCAGAACTCAGTCTTCGGGTGCTAGGGCATGATGGCCAGGGCCTAGGAGCTCAGCAGGGCGAGGAAGGAGTGAGGTATCGCTTCCCTGCCAGGCAAGAGAGGTCCCTGAGTAGCTGACCTGCCCAGCCCAGAGGCAGGGGTGGTCTGTCATGGGTTCTGGAAGTCTAAGACGTGAAGGTTGTAAGACAGCGCGGCATAGAGATGTCTGGTGGTAAAGCGCAGGCAGTACACAGGACTGCTGAGTGGGCTCGACGTCAACGGGAAGGCCTGCAAGGGAGGCACAGGAGTGAGTGATGAGGACTTCTCAAGTGGGAGACGGGGCGCCCCAACTCAGGAGTTCAGGCCAGTGAAGTGGAAATGTACCATTTGCAGAGTGCTTACAGCCCGCTTTAGGTACACCCTTGGGCTCGCCATCCTCGCGCAGATGCAGCCCACAATGAGTCTCGACATCCCAGAGGCATCCCCTGGGTGGGATACTTACATGCAGGCAAGCCCGCTGGCGTCGGTCCCACAGCCGCACAACACCATAGTAGGAGGAGCCGGTGGCCAGCAGGTGGTTGCCATCTGTCTGTAGGCAGTAGAAGGTACTGTCATGAGGCTCCTCCCACTCCATGACGCATTTCCTGTCCAGGAAGAGAGAGTGATTCAGATAGGTTTGAGAGCCTTTAGCAGTCAATCTTAATGGAGCCTTGGGCCACAGAGGCCTTGCATCCTCACCTGTGTTTCCTGGCTGGCTACCTGACATAGGACCCACGGTTGAGGCTCTAAGAAATGTCTGCCTCTCCAGTCTCCCTGGCCACAGTGACTAGAGCCGCCTAAGGGTAGGGAATCTGACCTTGCCATGGCCTTGCTGACAGGGAATCTCTGTGCCCCCTGCACTGGACTGGGGCTCCTGTGTGTCCCCCGCACCTGCACAGGGCTCCTGTGTGTCTCCCACCGAGCACACTCACCGGGTACTTGTGCGGAGGTCCCAATAGCGAACATAGGTGTCATAACCACAGGACAGCAGGGTAGAGGGGGACTCGTACATGACATCCAGCACCCCAGCCCCTGGGGGAAAGTCACTGCCCAGATGTGTGATCAGCTGCCCACTGGAAGAAAAAAAGAAGGGCAGACAGTGAGAGGCTGTCCACCTGGGCCATGCTGGCACCTCAGTGCTCCCTGAAGAAGACGGAGGGAAGATATGCTGAGCCACTGTACCTCCAAATAGCGGCATGGCCCTTCCCTCCCCCAGTCTCCGAGCCCCCAGCTGAAGCCTCAGTGGGGCAGTGCAGCAGCCCTCCATCACACCTGCACGCCTGCTCCCTCTGGGGCAAGGAAGGGCCGGCCCCTCAGAAGCACACACGGTTGCTTTCTATTCCTTGATCTGGCAGGTCATGCAGTTCTGAGCTGTCTGAGTCCATGCCTTAATTCTTGCCTGTAATCTCAGGCTCAAACCTTACTGGGGATAAAGGCCACACAAAGGGAGAAAGGAGAGTCCTAGGAAATGTTAAAACAAGTAAACACCTTTGTGTCCAGGGACAGAAATAGCTGAGAAAGCAGCTTAGTGTGCTGGCCCCCGGGTCCTCGGTCTCTGGCCCCCAGCCCAGGGCGAACACGCCTCTGTGATCACAGCCCCCAGCCTGCTGGGCTCCAGCCTGCTCCCCACCCGTGCCCCACCCGGTGGCCGAGAACAGATTACTGAGAAGAACAATTTCTTTGTGACTGTGTAATTCCCTCCGTGACCGCGGCAGTGGGCAGACCTCTCACCCCATGCCAGACCCCTAGCAACCATGTAGGGGGGCCTCTTGGCCCTAGCAACTGCCCCTCAACATCAAGTGCACCCGCTAATCCTTGTGGCCAGGGGATGGGTGGATGTATTGAGCTTCTGCAGAGTGTCTGGAGGGGAGTGACGGAGAAGAAGCACCCTCTAGGCCCAAGGCCTCAGCTGCCTTTTCAAGGCCCTCCTCATGGTATGACAGGAGAAACAAGGACATAGACACACTCAGGGATGCTCAGCAAAGTGCCTGAAGCAGGCGAGGCTGCCAGCTGTGTGTCTAAACAGACTTCAGCTCCATGCTGTCCTCGTCTCTCAGACTCTTAGCCTACTCCCCCAAAAGACACCATCTTGCAAATTGAAGAAGGAGGCTGAGCTCTCTACCTACGTGGCCTTCTACTGTGAACACTGACGGCTTCTAAGGACCACTGTTGCTGTCCACTGAATGGTCACATCCCAGACTGGCACCTCTGTGCCCAGCCACCTTCCCAGGGATATTCTTGACATACGCAGTGGCCCAGTGCTGGCCTGGGAGATGAAGATAGGCTTGTAGCAGGGCGGTGATGCACACACCTGTGATCCCAGCACTCAAGGGGCGGAGACAGGTGGATCTCTGTGAGTTCAAGGCTAGCCTGGGCTACAAAGTGAGTTCCAGGAAACCAGCGCTCTTACATAGAGAAACCCTGTCTTGAAAAAAACAACATACAACTAAAACAAAACAAAACAAAACAAAAAACCAGGCTGTCTTCCAGGGATTGGAGTAGACATTTTCTCCCCAGGTCCCTGTCTGATATAGACCCTGGGCCTTTCTCCCAGAGAGGCTCTGCCTTTCTAGACCAACCATCAACCATGTGGGCCATGGGAGGTGGGAGGAGTCTCTATGTAGAGGTGCACTTAGGTTTGTGTACACCAGGTGGGAGCCACCGTACTCCACAGTTCTCCTGTCCACAGTTCTCCCTTCCAACTGTGGGCCAGCCCACTCCATTAGTAAGGCTGTAAGGAATGATTGAGGCACTCTCCCCTTTAATCTGTGGAAGTAATTTCATGTTTGTTTGAAATAGAAGATGAAAGACTCAGGGGAGGGGTGGAGCCCAGAGGAGCCCCATCTGCCCACCCTGTTGCTGGGCTTCTGAGAGACTGAGACCTGGGCACCCACTGCTAGTGGGGTCAGCAAAGAGAGGGGGCACATCCAGATTGAACCACTAATCTGGATCCTGTCCACTGGCCAAGAAACCCCCAATATGGCACAGCCTAAGGGGTCTGGGGGAGACCCTTGGCCTAGCCTGAGAAGTTTCTGCTTGGCGTTCTCTGGGACTCTCAAGTGGCCACACACACTTTAAACTACCAATAAAAAGATACACTTTCTTTGGCCTTGAGTCTCAGGGCCCTCACGGCTCTGTTGTAAAGCAGTGCAGGGTTAAGGTCAGAGCATCCAGGACACACCAGGCTCTGGGAAACAGCCTGTCTCTTCTAATAGTGGCCCAGCGGTGCCACAGGAGCCCTGCTGGGACTTTGATTTGGGAAAACAAACAGAAATGGCACCATAGGCCCTTCAGGTTCCCACCCCAGGCCCAATTTATGTAGAAACCTGTAGCTAGCTGTTGTGCTGAGGGAGAGGCTTCTCAACAATAGCCCTCCAGCCTGTGCCTGCGTCCCCTCCTGTGCTGCTGTTCTCACTGCAAGTGTGTTCTTGTAAAAACGATTAGATTGCAATTTGTATAACGTGGTGACCCCCAAATTCAGACATTTCACCCCTTTTCTCTGGAAAGAATGTTAAGAACGCTTCTCAGCTTCTCACTGTGGGGGGCAGAGGGGGGTGAGGAGGGGGTGAGGCCTGCTGAGCCTTGGCTGCCCCACAACTTGTGTGGGAACAGGGCTGCAGCTCAGAGCCCCAGGCCAGACAGGAGCACAACCCGGGCTTGTCACTAAGGAGTCTGACAAAAAAGCCCCTTCTCTTCAGCTCCTGTAGACAAAGCGGAGGCCTCCAGGAGCTGCCTCGGCCTGGGGACCTCCACACCCTAGCCTCCCCTCCCGAGCCTCACTCCAGCAGTTCTCTCTCCACCCAGGAAAGATAAAGACCGATAGGGCGGCCCACAGGGTGAGCCTGAGGAATGACACAGGCTGAGCATGTGTGGTAACGGAGCCCTGTTCCCTGGCACAGTCTCTGCAGCTTTCTCTGTCCCAGGGGTCAGTAAAGAACATAATGCTGCCTCTCCTCTTAACAGTGAACTGAGCACCTTCTATATGTAAACCATCATGCTTTAGTAGAAATTATAGAGATGTGAGCTGTGCTATAAAGGACACATTGTCCCTCCTTTAAGTGAGTATTCTGTCCAATGAGGGAGAGAAGTCTAAATTTATACTTGACTAACACAGAGGAAAGAAGACCTTTCTGTGAGGAAAACTGGCATTCTGGGTGAGGGGAATGAGTGATTCTTTAGTTAGTGACGGGATTGTGACAGGCAGTGACAGAGGTGATGAGGCTCAGCAGCGTGGGGGGACACGTCAGTCTCCGGCATCCAGACCACAGGGGCTGTGGGCACATCCCTACCTGCCACAGAGCCCTGGGAGGCATTGGGGCAGAGTGGTGGTCTCAGGTCAGCCTTCAGCTTAGGAGTAAAGAAGCCAAGCTACAGAGAAATACCTTCCAAGTCAACACAGCAAGAAAACAGTCCAGGAATGGGCTGCGCTGCAAAGGCGGCCTGGCGCGGCCCTGAGGAGTGGAGAGGGCTGTGTGGCTTGAGGTGGCCAGAGCTCACATGGCTGAGGCTGGAGGGCGCTGCTGAGTGCTTCACTGCTGCTCACGCAGTCCTTAGCACAGGCCCGGCGTCCGTCCCTTCACACCACTTTACAGAAGAATGTGCTGAGGCGCAGGCTGCACCTGGTAATCAGAATCAAGACCACTGACTGGGACCTGCCTGCTGTACCATACGCTCTTGCTAGTGGCTTCCCACCTTTCTCTCACACACATAGTACCTTAGATGACATCTGTGCAGTCCCACAGGTGGCCTGCCCCCGTGGACACAAGGCCCAGCTTCAGGCCCTCACTTGTGCTTTGCAGGCCTCTGTACCTCACGGGCGTCTAAGGGTCTGGTCCTCAGTGGGAATAAGATTCAAGGGAATATATCCCAAGTAAGAAAATTTCAAATGGTTCTTTGAAAGGTTGTGGGTATCACAGTGTACTTATAGACGTTGAGCAATTTAAAGGACTCAGTAGGGTCTGGGGATCAAACTCAAGTCGCCAGGCTTGATGGCAAGACTTTTTGCCCACTGAGCACTTGCCCCAGACTCCAGATGTAACAGTGGAGATGTGAGGATAGAGATGATGCTGAAGACCCGCCACATCAGCTCTGAGGAGAAGGCACACAGTGTCTGTCACACGTATGTGTGTGAGCATGCATCCCCTCCAGCACCCACCAGAGCACACGTGTTCAGACACAATGGCTCAAAGGCCAGGCAGCCAGGCAGCCCACTTTGTACTGCTAACAAGGCGACATAATTACAGGAAAGGGCAGCGGCCGGGCAGATAAAAGGATACAAAATTTCACCATCTGCTGCCATAAAGGGAGAAGGAGAAGTGAAACGCAAAGTATCAGTTTGGTGTCAGCAGGCAGAGAGCCAATTTCAAAGAGTTGAGGGGGACAGAGGGGACAAGAAAGCAAAGCCAAGGGGGAGAAAGAATAAGAAATTACAGGGTTCCTTAAAGAAGTAAAGAAAAGAGAGAATGAATAAGCTGTCAGTAATACTTTCAAAGGGGAAGGCAGGTACTTTCAAGAGGGGCAGTCCATAATCACCCTGACTGAAGGGCAGGCCCCGTACAGGGCGGGGAGAGGAAGGCCAGGGCCGACAAAGCCACATCTGGGTGGAACGGGGCGTGTGTGATGGCCTCAGCACACCAGCCTGGGCTCACCATAATTCTGTCTCAATCCACGTGACCCTGCCGTTCTGTCATCAGCCCTGTGTTCATCTCCTGTGCTCAGTACAGCTGAAGCCACATTCCCAGGTAGCCCTGATCTGTATGCTAGCTCAGTACTCAATAGAAGAGGCCACGGGGACAGCAGGGAGAGCTTCCCGAGGGGACAGCACTAGTGCTGGCATGGGAGATCCCCGTAGGCAGACTGTTTCCAGTCTGGGGCTGCCCTGGGCAAAGCCTGAGTGGGTGGGAAACCCACTCTGCCTTTTGCTGTGGAGAAGACTTAGTAGCTTCGGCATAGAAATGAAATCGTAACAGAGTTGAACAATGGTAGCCCTGGCCTCAGGGGACAGAGGTTCAGGGTTTGTGTAGGGACATGTGAACACACACCTGCTAGGTCCAGGGTTTGTGTAGGGACATGTGAACACACACCTGCTAGGTCCAGAGTTTGTGTAGGGACATGTGAACACACACCTGCTAGGTGGAAGATCCAAAGAGCTCAGTGCCTTTGAACAGTGAAGTCACCCAAAGCCCCCTACCTGCTTCCCTACCTCACAGTCCCCAGATGGCTTATGACCAAGGGCTGGACCCCCTGTGACAACTTCAGGTCTGGAGTCATAGTAGCTTACCTGTCCCCAGCCACAGGGGACCCAGACTGCTCTGCTCTTAAGGACCAATGCTAAATGCAACCAGCTCAAATGCCCCTTGGTAGAAAATGCAAGTCCAGTAGCAACAGCAGAGTCAGTGGTGATGTCAGGCCACTCAGACCTACGCCGTCTAGTAGCCGGAGATGTGTGCACCCTGGGGAGTAGCCGAGGGCCTTGTTGAGATGCAGACAGAACACAAAGGACCCTTCAAGCTAAGGGATAGGATAGCTTTGCAAATCACAGTTCCTCAGAGCCCAGAAAGACTACCCCAGTGGTTAGCTGTCACTAGGAGTTGTTAGCAGCTGAAAATGAATGCTGGGCCTGGAGACTACCAGAAATTGAGTCCTGGGCTCCTCGCAGCTGTGGTGTGAGGAAGAGGCCTTGTCTTCCTCATTGGAAAGCCCCTCTCCTTGGGCTGAACTCACAATGTTGTTCCAATAGAGGAAAAGGTTGAAAGGGAGAGACAACAGGCCGCTCTGGCCAGCACCTGCCTTGCCCCTCTTCCGTGCTTAGCTCCTGGGGACCCTGAAAGGGGTGTGCAGTCGTCCTGACACAGTGGTGGGTACCTGAGAGATGAATGTGGCAATAGTTCTAGAGGGGACAGAACTGGTGCCCAGTGGGATAGCTGCACTTCCTGGGTGCCCCAGCCTCCACCATCACCTAAGGGTAGCTCAGATGCTGAGAGCTATCCCCCCCCCACACACACACCGCCCCAAGTCAGCACACACATAAAAGAAAATTCAGGCTGTGCTCAGGTTTCGGCGGCGACAGGTTAAAAGCAAAGCATCCTGCCCATGCCGCATGCCGCCAGCCAGCGTCCTGCCGGCAACACCTCTCCACCTTGCAAGACTGCCTGTCAGTCAGGCTTTGGCATTATTGAAAGATCAAACTTGGTCCTGCCTGTTCATTACCTTAATCCTGTTTTCTACATGGCTTTATTATCTGCTTGGGCTTCTTTAGGAAGACAGCTTCAGAGCTGCCCTGGCCATCCGTTTCCTCCACCAGGGTAGCTCCTCACCCGGCCCGCTCAGTTCTCCAAGCTGAGCACAGTTCTGGGACACAGGGCAGATGTTCGCACAAGGTCTGGCTCCTCCTATGGGGGATGAGGGCAGTCTGGGGCTAGAGAAGAGGCAATGCCATGTGATACTAGGGTGGCCCCGTCACAGGCAGAGCCCAGAAGCTGGCCAGAGAATACAGTGGCGCTAACTTACTTGGCTCCAGGGTAACCAGAGCCCTCAGTTGTTTGTGCCCATTCTTATTTGGGTTCCTCTTGAGTTAAGGTCAGTGTTGGCGTTTGGGGTTGATGCCATCTAGAGATTTCATGAAAATGGTGTCCACAGAGCCAGCCCCTTAGAACACCATCCTGACCCTAGTCCCTTCCAGCCTCAGGCAGCTGGAAGATCATCCGACTAAGATGCTGCCGGGCCATGGTGACACCACCATGGTGACACCACCCAGACCTCCATCTCTGAGCTGGGCCCAGGCAGAGGAGCTGCAGCTGTGTGGCTGACTGAGCTGCTGGCGCGATGCCCACCCCTGACCACTGGCAAGACCCTCTGTGCTGTGGGGCTGGCAGTCCCCTCTGTATTGGCCAGAGGCCACAGGTATTCCGGGAATTGAGAGGTGAGAGCCCCATAAACTCTTTGGTTGTGAGGGAGAAAGCAAAGGAAGCAGGTACCAGGCAATGGTCAGTTGTTCAATCACAACTGCTTCTGGAAGCTGGGGACAGTGAAGCCCCAGTTTTCAGTCCCCACTGTAGAAAGCAAAGTTCAGAGAGGTCCTAGATGAGGCTGGTAAGTGATGGTACAGTTTTGAGTGGGATCCTGTCAGGCCATACCAGAGCTTCTGGGCTCCTATTGCTTCCAGAACACAACCCTGAGAGGGCTCCTCTCACCTCAGCCGTAATCACAAGGGGAAGGATGGTGGCAGTTGTATGGAATGAATTCATGAGAACGAATTCCACAGTGGGCAGGATGCCAGCAGCCCCAGGTCATAAGACCACGGGGGGGGGGGGGGGGGGGGGGAGGCTAGAAGTTTAGCTAAGCTGACAGTGGTGATGTGGTCACTTACTGCATTGACAAAAACAGTAGATCTGAAGGGAGGGAGGTCACAGCACATCTCCCACGAGACCACATGTGGCCTGCTCAGTGCTCAGAGGGACTGAGTCAGAAACTGTAAGGTTAAAAATGACCCTGGAGCCAACTCCATAGGGCACCACTGACCCACCGCTCATGTTCCTTCCTGCTATCCAAACCCTGATTCTGCCTTTCTCTCTGCCCAGTACTGTCACGTCTAGGGGAAGCTGGCTCATCTCTCAAGCCAAAGAGGCAAAGCATAGTGGCTCCATCTCACTTCTTGCCAGGGTTTGGTTTAGGATGAGACCTCGAACATAGTTTTAACAATCGGATGTGAGGAAAGATCCACTCAGCATTCCTGGGAAAGACTCTTTCATTGTAAAATGGTCCCAGGCACACGCAGGCCTTCCTTCTACTTTTGAGTGTTGTCTTATGAGTTGGTGGCACTGTTGTCACCAAGCCTGAGTGCAGGGGCAAAGCCACCATGACTGCAGTGTCAGGAGAGCCGAGTGACGGTGGCTCCTCAAGGCCTGGAACCACCCAACTCTGGCTCTTTGGCATCTTCGATCATGATTCCATTCTTCTGTGAGCTGTCTGGATTAGATTTTCATTAATTAGAGCCCAAAGCTACGTTAACTAATGAACTCTGTTTATGAAGAACAACTGAGGAATAAAATGGTGGGCCTGGGAAAAAGAAGACCCTAGAGGAGCAGGCCCAAGGTTCCAGACAGCTGGAGGCCTGAATTACAGGGGGAATTCAGCTTGCTTTCTATCTGGGGGCACAGATCCAGGAAACAAATGGACCTCAATAAAATGTGGGTTTTCCGACCCTCAGAGCTAAAGAGAGACAAGGTGGTTTGGGAAGCCGCTGAGGGCCCTAGCCTAGTTCTCAGATTGCCCATCAGAAGAGATGCTCAGCCAAGTGTCTGGTGTTGAGAAATCCCTGGACAGTAGCTGTGGGGCACATGCTTCAGAAAGAGACGTGAGGAGACAGGGCTAGAGAAACGGATGGAAGAGACAGGCGAGAAGCAGCCTTATTCCTGCTACACACTGTGATGCCAAAGCCCAGGCTAGCTGAAGAGTTTGAGAAGTGGCACAGCAGATTAGAGGACAAGTCAGCAGTTTGGATCAAACTTTTAAGTTTGAGGGCTGGAGAGATGGCTCAACAAGAGCACTGGCTGCTCTTCCAGGGGACCCAGGCTCAGCTCCCAGCATCTGCACGGCAACTCACAACTATCTGTAACTCCAGTTCCAGGGGTCCCACACCTCCTTCCAGCCTCCACAGACAAACACATGTAGGCAAAACACATGCACGTAAATACTGAAAAGTTTTCTTAACTTAAAAATTGTTCTACAGAAGGCATTAAATTAAAAGGGCAAAGACAAGGTCTAAAAGATATTCGTAAATCACGTATTTGAGAAAAGACTAATTCTAGACTATATAAAGCTCAAAACTCCATAGTAGAAAAGCAATGTAATAGGCCATGGACATGGGCATTACATGGGCATTTTGCTAAACAGGATACATGGATGGAAGATGAACATATGACATGTGTTCAGCATCATTAGCTATCAGGAAAAAATTAAAAATCATAATATCACACTAGAACAGCTAAAATTAAAAAAAAAATAGTAACAGTATCAAAACACTGGTCAAGATGTAAAGAAAACCAGATGCCTGCTGGTGGAAATGCAAAATAATAAAGATTTGCTTTTTAAAAAAAAAAAGTTTGGTAAGTAAAAAAAAGTCTAGCAATTGTCTTCCTTGGCATTTGCCCCAGAGAATGAAAGTGTATGGTCGCTTTAAAACCTATGCTAAATGGTCATAACAACTCATACATCCTCATATGTTAGTGGGTGAATTCTCCAATGGAGAAAGAAACTTTGGTGTATCTATGGGCTATTATGGACTACCTACCTTCAGTAATAAAACGGAATGAGATACTGACATGGATGTACAACATATCTATAGGTTTCATTGCAAAATGCTAAGTTTTTTTTAAAAAATAATCTTTTAATTGTTTTGTTTTGTATTTTGTTTTGGTTTTTTTTTTGAGACAAAGTCTCACTATGTAGCTTTGGCTGTCCTGGAACTCACTCTGTAGACCAGGCTGGCCTTGAACTCATAAATATCTGCCTGCCTCTGCCTTTCTTGTGCTGGAATCAAAGGTCCATGCCACCATTACAAAGCTACTCTCAAAAGGCAACAAACTGCTGGGTGCTAGGTGGCGCATGCCTGTAATCCGAGCACTTGGGAGGCAGAGGCAGGTGGATTTCTGAGTTTGAGGCCAACCTGGTCTACAGCGTGAGTTCCAGGACAGCCAGGGCTATACAGAGAAACCCTAACTCGGAAAAAAACAAAACAAAACAAAACAAAACAAGGCAACAAACTATATGATTCCACTTATATCATATCTTCAAAGTAACCAAATCAGAGGCAGAGAGCATCTAAGTGGCTGTGGGCGTTAGAGACTGCAGGCCGACTGGGAAGGGTGTCTGAGGGATCTCTGTCTTGACTGTGGTGGTAGGTACAGGAAAAGCCCATAGGATTCCACTGCTAGACTTGGCTTCTGACACGACATGATGCCATGTGTTATTCAAGCACCCCTCTGATCTCTTTGTAACATCCTATGAATATACAATTATTTCAAAATAAAAGTTTTTGGTTGAAAAAAATAACAAAACTAAAACAGACTAGCAGATAGTCAGAGAATGTGTTAAGCTCGCCGACTGGAGAACTGTAAAGAAAACCTGCTTGTATTTTAGTCGTCCTACACGAATATTTAATGGATTCTGGAAGCCACCTTTGAGATTTTTATGGTACAAAATGCCCCTCTGAGGATAGATTACACAGCCAGAACTCCTCAGAAAAGATACATTAGATCTAAGTCATTACTGTCAGTTATACGTGCGTGTGCTCACCTGTTCCAGGTGATTTCAAGGGTCTCCTCAAGCTAACATCAACTAACCTCCAAGAAATGCACTGCAGCTGTTGGTGGGCTGCAGGTGGGACTCCCCCTTCACCCCGCCACTGCCCACCCCCTCACCCCCACCCCCCCTGGTACCACCAGGCTAACTGAGGGAGGCAGGGGCTGATTAGCCAGCTCTTCTTTGTCTCCCAGCTGCCCCGCCCCCACTGAATGCCACTGTGGGCTTAGGAATCTCTTACCTGTTGAGGTCCCAGATCCTCAGAGGTGAGAAGTGCCCACAACAAGCTGTTCCAGTCACAAAAGAGCTGCCAAAGGAAAGGAGGACAGAGTTAGAGCTGGCTTGTCAGGACTTGTGGCGGAAATGGCTACACATTAGAAATGCTGGGTTCTTTGCCCAGGGATCATGGGGTTAAGCCAGAAAAAGAAACACAGAGAGAATGAGGAAGTTATCACAGAAGTCTCCGAGACAACTTGGTGTGAAGAGGGGTGCAGCCTCCCAAGGTTATCTGACTAGAGGCCGTGGGGATTCAACCACGGATAGGCCTGCTCTTGGGACTGGGACATGTCACCTCTGACCACAGAAACAGCAGACCTCTGCATGGGCAGCTCTGAGGCCAAGGTAGTGTGAGCTTATGAGAATGTGCCTGCATGTGACTTGAGAGCCCAGCGCTATAAGACCTCTCTTAGGAACGTCCTACTGGGACTACCAGTGATACCCCAATCAGATGGAGCCTTTCCAGAAGGGTTTAAGAGTTGGGAAACCAGGCATGGTAGAGCATGCCTTTAATCCCAGCACTAAGGAAGCAGAGGCAGGTGAATCTCTTGAGTTTGAGGCCAGAATTCAGGCTAGTCTATAAAAGACAAACCTTGTCTCAATCCCCCACCCCAAATAACTGGAAGACTGAGTTGTATAAACACAGTGCAAATAGGGAAAGCGAGAACGAGAACATCTCCAAAAGTATGTTGTAGCTTTCAGGGAGGAGGGCCAAGTAGCCAGGCCTGCTGAGGAATGAGATATGGGCGGGAAGAGTCTCTAAGGGTACTGTGGACACTGCCAACAGGCAGGTGAGAAAGAACACACAATTTCTAGAGTCTCTCAGAACGGTTGGCATAGGCAGTCTGAGTGGTTTCATGCTGCAAGCACTGTGGGAAGGATCTGTCTGATGAACCACGAGGCTAGGATGTGAGCTTGGGTATCTGAGCTGGAGCAGACCTTCGGCATATCATTTGGGAGAGGAAGCCTTCAGAAGCCTAATGTCAGTCAGTAAGATTAAAGGCACTGGGGTGGGGTGTCCTGCACATGGCCTGCACTAGGGAAGGAAGACTGGATGCATTAGTGATACCTCAACTACATGGGCAAGCAGCACCTGTACCTGGCTTGTCTGTGGGAGGTAGAGTTCTACAGAGAAGGTTCTGGAGCCTTGGATAGTGCAGCTGGTGAGGAGTTAGCTACCAGTTGCTGAGGAGGAAAATGTCTGGGCAGGCACTGGCTGGTAGACTAGTGCCCACCTGTCATCTCCAAATGGAACAAGGCCAGACCAGACACCAGGGGCTCGCGTGCCTCAAGCCAAAGCTTCCCCAGGAATATGACAGCATCCCAACTTCCTGTTCATCTACTGCCAGCAGCCACTCTACCATAAAGCGGCAGCACCAAGGAACCAAACTCCAGAGTCAGGAGGTATTGCCCTGGCCTTCTCTTCCTACAGTTTTTCCTTTAGTGTAATCCATTATAACTGGTAAAGCCAATTACCTTGGGTTGGAAACATAATAGCTACTTGGAAATCACTGGAGCAGTCAATTTGGCTCTCCAGACTTTTGAAGAGTTGAGGCCAGGTGAAGGGCGCCAGCACAGACACAGGCATCTCTTGAGGAAGTCTCTAAGGCCTCTCTCTTGGCCACAGGCCTAAATTAGCCTCAAGGTAAATCAATAGAGAAAGATTGGGGAGGAGCCTGGACTTTAATACCTGACCTCCAAGCCCGTGGGGTATGGGCTAGGGAGGCTGCAAACCCTTCCCAGGGGCTCCAAGCCTTTGCTTGGCCCTGACCATCTGCCGCCAAGAAGAAGGCCCCTCTTCTCCTTAATTACCTGGACAGAACACCTATAAAAGCTTTCCCAAGGCTGTCCAAATCCCCACCCCCCCACCCCGTGCCTAGGTGCTGTGAAGTTAGAGTGTCGTTCTGGCACTTAGGAGGGCCGAAGAGTTTAATAACAAAGTCATGTGAGCTACAGACTGCAAACCGACCAACTGATCGATCGATCAGTTCGGTAACAAGCCCAATCCACAGGGCTGCCTGGACGTCAAGGAGTCAAGCTAGCTATAGATGCAGTTCTATGCTTCCTGAACTCCTCCCCGCTGCTGTGGCCATGCCCAGTGCCTGCCTTCTGCCCAGTGCCTGTGGTCATCATGGAGGATGACAAGAGCCACTGATGAGCCACATCTCAAGGTCGATGGTAAAAGCCGGCGAGCTGGTGAACCCAGCCAAGGGCTGCCAACACTCAGCATCTCCTCAGCACGGCTAGATAGAAGTTCGGAAAGGGCCGTGGGGTGGGGTTGCGCCTGCTGGCAGTTTCACCCTGTTCTCCCAGCTCCACAGCCCTTGCTCCCAAATATGGAGTCTGGCCTGATCTCTGCCGGCTTGGGGTCAGCCTAACGTCTGTGCTTGATTTGCTCCGTAGCTTTCACTATTCTGGTTTCTATGCTAAGTCTGTTCAAGTTCTCACCAATGAAATGAAACATTTCATTGTGTTCCTTCCATGGCTCCTCTTAAGAAGATTCCTCACAAGTACTTCACTCCAGTACAGTGCCTAGCCCAAAGGGCACTCAATACAGATTCATGAAATTGACCAGAAAGGGTCTCCCAGAGTTTAAAGTCAACCATTCAGGTGGTCCTTCTGCTTCCTAAACCATTAAAGACTCAAACCTGAACAACACAGGACAGGTACCCATGGGGGAGGAGTAACAAGTCCCTCAGACTCCATAACTATACTTTTTAACCACAAAGCCCTGGCCAGAAGTTAGCCTAAAATTTCTTGTCCTTTCTCAGCCCTTGTCCAGACCCTCAACTTGCCATTGACTTAGGCCTTAGGCAAGCCTGACATCACAGAGGCCATAAGGTACAAACTGGACACATAGGTATCCAATCAAGAAAGATAATAGGAAAGTTAGAGATTCTATATGCAAGACAAAGAATAGAAAGAAAATTCAGAAAAATGGAGGATGAGAAGGGTCGGTTAACACTTGTAGGTCTGAATGAAAATGGCTGGCACTATTGCAAGGTGTGGCCTTGTTGGAGTAGATGCAGCCTTGTTAGAGGAAGTGTGTCACTGGGGGCGGGCTTTGACATCTCAGAGTCTCAAGCCCAGTGTGACTCGTTCTCGTCCCACTGTCTGCGGATCCAGGTGCAGAACTCTTAGCAACCTCTCCAGCGCCATGTCTGCCATGTCTGCCTCTGCTTGCCACCACGTCTCCCACCATGACAATAATGGACCCAGCCTCTGACCTGTAACCCCCTCCAATGAAATGTCCTTTATAAGAGGGGCCATGGTCATGGTGTCCCTTCACAGCAATAGAAACCCTTACGAAGACAACTCTGGAGCTAGAGTTACTGGTAGTTATAAACTGTCCTGTGTTGAGCTGAGAACCAAGCCCTGGTCCCCTGCAGAAGCAGCGCGTGCTTCTGGAGCCGTCTTCCTCCCCTTTACTCTGGTTTGGTGTGAGAGCTGGCTGGGAGCTCACTATGAAGCTGGGGGTGGCATCAAGTCTGTGGTGTCCCTCTGCCTCTGCCTCTGCCTCTTCTGTGCTAGGATTACAAGTATGCACTATCCGCTGCCTTCTGTGCATTTATTTAAGAGGAGATCTGAACATGTGAAGGTTTTGGTATTGATGAGGAGATGGGTACTGAATCTAATCCCTCACAAACAGGAAATGGCTGTCACTTATATTTGTTCAGAGACAGGGTCTTTGTACGTGGCCCAGATCAGCCTTGAACTCTCACTCCTCCTCCTTCAGCTTCCCAAGTGTATGATTACATGCATGAGCATACCACACAACTGTAATTTATTGAGTACCTACTATGTGTCAGGTGATGAGTAAGTACGTTTGTGGCATTTTCCCACAGATTAGGAAGCCAGGGAGGTAATAAAGTTGCCTCTTACTCAGCTGAGCGATAATTAGCAGTGTTGGAACTGGCCCTCTTCATTCTAGAGCCCATTCTATCACCCCACAAACTTCCATGGGAGATATGTTTCAAGTTGATTTTGTTTGGGCTCCCAGCATGTAGTACAACATCTAGCGAAGTCTCAAAAGCTTCTTGAAGGATGGTGTGAGTGAGTCAACAAGTTGAACAAACGATTGAACCTGGAGCAGGAAAGAAAGGCCTGGTTCCAGGCAGCAGCAGAAGTGGCTGTGCTCAGCAGCTGTGCCCGGGGCGGCACTGGGCCCCAGCAGCCTGAGCCCAGGCTGACACACTTTGGCAAGGGAGGCCAGCAGAGCTGTCACGTCATTCACCAGCATGCCCATCAAGTGTATTCAGCTCTCTTCAACCCGCACTGGCATTTTAATTACTGTTGGGTAAACTAATTTGTACAAATGAAGGCCAGGCTGCCTAATAGAATATGCAAGCTCTCTGACCTCTGACAGGCACTGACACAAGATACAAAGGAAGCCGAGGAAGGCTTTTTATCTGAGCCTTATTACTCTCTATTACTCCAATTAGTCAGGCTCCAGTGCTCCTAATTGGAGGAAAAATTGCAATTAAATCAATTTTTGATGGGCTGCAAGTGGGCTCCTGACCCGCCCTGCTTGTGAAACACTGATATTATAGCAGCAAAGGTCACAGGCCTCACAGGCACCTGGGCCCCACCCCTGATTTCCCTTGGCCCCCTCCTTAAATACTTCAAGGAAACCCCTGCCCCCTCCACCGGCTTGGCCAGCAAGGGTGGGAAGGAGGGAGTCATTAGAACATGTCAGTCTCATTGCTTCACTGCCATCTGCTAGCATCTACCCATGACATCATTACAGCGTAAATCCCAAAGCAGGAATACAGTGCGAAGGTCACACAAACTCAGGAGGGAAAGCGGGAGCTGCGGTGACAGCACTGCACGGATGGGGCTGGGGCAGTGGTCATAGGAGGTCAACACAAGTCATGAAGGGAAGGATGGAGGCGGGCAACAGGTGGAAGTGAGGCTGCGAGAGGTCAGTGTGTGTGTGCGGTCTCTTTAGCACACATGCCCACTACAGCTAGGGAAGCATCTATTGCTGCATGCGCGCCACGTCTGCGGAGGAGGCTGGGAGCACAGGGCTGAGCCTACTGTGCAGAGTAGCAGGTCTAGGAGGGAGGAGGAGGGCAGTGTCCAAAGAAGAAAGCACAACTTTGTTCATCAAACTAGAGGAAATAGAACCAGAAGGACTGTCTGCTGTGTGAGTCAAGCTCAAGGGCAATAAGCAGGTTGTGTTTCACACAGAAACGGAGTAACTACTTCAAAAAGACAACGAAGGCAGAAAAACTCAAGAGTTCAGTCAAATCTGGGCTACCAAAATGGCTGTGCATGCCCTACAGCCTGAGTTCCAACCCTGGAACCAACAGAAAATCTGGGTACAGTGACCCACATCTCTAATCCCAGCATTCCTATGGCGAGTGGAGACAGGAGAATCAAGGATGCTCACGGCCTGCCGATGTGAAGTGCACGGAACAGAAGAAATCAGAGAGCCTGCTTAACACAGGGGGGTGGGGAGAATAGGCTCCTGAGAGTTGTCTTCTACACACAGATGCACATATAAATGACATTTACACACTTACACATAGACACACAATAACAACAACAACAAGAAGAAGAATAATTTTTTTTGTTTTTGTTTTTTGTTTTTTGTTTTTTGTTTTTTGTTTTTTGTTTTTTGTTTTTTGTTTTTTGTTTTTCAAGACAGGGTTTCTCTGTGTAGCCCCGGCTGTCCTGGAACTCACTCGGTAGACCAGGCTGGCCTTGAACTTAGAAATCCGCCTGCCTCTGCCTCCCAGAGTGGTGGGATTACAGGCGTGCGCCACCACCGCCCGGCCTAAGAATAATTTTTTTAAGGAGAGGTTTAGCCAACTCCATGGATGGATGGTTAGTTAGAAAAGGCCAAGCTTTGCCTTGAAGGGGTCAAGACCAAAATCGTGAGTTAAACACAATAGTCCAAAGAATACAGGTGTTAGAGAAAACAGGGTACAAATGGCATTGCTCCAAGGATTTAAACAGGCAGTGGTAAGAGAGAACACACTCGCTACAATGCTAAGGAGACTATGCTCGCAATGCAGTAATAAGCCATTCTTCCCACATTGTCTTTATTATTTCAGATATTCTTTAACAAGTGTTGCTTTTAAAAGAGAAAAACACAGCTGGGAGTAGTGGCTCACACATTTAATCCCAGCACTCAGGAAGCAGAGGCAAGCTGATATCAGACCAGCCTGGTCTAAGTAGTGAGTCCCAGGACAGCCATAGCTACACGGTGAGGCTCTACCTCAAAAACAAGCAAACAAATTTAAAAGGGAAAAACACATTAGCTTTTGTAAAAAGAAACAACACCCAGATGCTCTCATCCAAGCTTCATGGCCAAGAACAAGTGGACAGAATCTGCCAACAGCCGCCTCTATGCCCCCTTAGCTGAAACATCAGGACTGACCAGTACCCAAAGACAGGCAAGAAAGCCCTAAAGAGATGGGTGTGGTAGTGCACACCTTTAATCCCAGCACTTGGTAGGGAGAGACAGATAGATCTCTGAGTTTGTGGTCAGCCTGGTCTACATAGCAAATCCCAGACCAGGTAGGGATATAGAGCCTCAAAAACAAAACAAAACAAAACAAAACAGGTCATGTCTAGAGTTGCTCCATCAGCCTCTTCTCTCAAGCTGGCCCTGGCTGGCAGGAGGCAAAACTGACTCCTGCTGCCCACTGCTACAGAGGTCTGGAACAGCTGTGCCAGTCACGCTCACATTGATATACACCTCTCTAGTTGTGCGAATCAGGACAGGATGGTGTCTAGAAGGTCAGGGCTAGATAAAGTAGCCATCTCATTTCCAGATGATCTTGGATGTATTTAACCTCTTGAAAACCAATCCTAGACATGGTTTGACTGTCTCACAAAGAGATCATGTGTTGAAATTTACATTCCACTGTGAGGTATTAGGGGAGTAGAAACTTAACCCAAATATAATGTTGAGAGGTAGAACCTTTGAAAATAGATTAGGAGCCGGGCGTTGGTGTTGGTGTTGGTGGTGTGATTTCTGAGTTCGAGCCCAGCCAGGGCTACACAGAGAAACCCTGTCTCAAAAAAAAAAAAAAAAAAAAAAAGATTAGGATCAGGTCATTATCATGGAGCCTCCACGATGGAATCCTGGAGACTTCATGTGGAAGACAAAGAGAGGGAGAGAGGAAGAAGAGCAAGAGGAGAGGGGAAAAGGGAAGGAGAGGAGAGGGAGGGATGGAGGTGGGGGGTGGGGGAGTGGGGGCTCGGACGCGTTTCTGGGCTCTTGCTGTGTGCTTCGTCCACTACCTCAGAACTCTGCTCGTATGGAGGCCGGCATCAGACATGACCTCAACCATTTCTGGAGCTCCCAGAAATCTCAATCAAAATGAACCTTTTTCTTATGGAGTGATCACAGCTGAGCTAGTCCTTGATAATAGTGAAAGGCAAACAAACAAGCCTAGTTTCTTCATCTGTGAAACAGGAATAAAAAGGGATCATAGGCTTGGTGTAGGGATGCTCTGGGGTAAGGATCTGTCACATACAACACTGAAGCACCCACAAATGTTAGTTATTGTTATAACCAATGGGACATGTTACTAAATACACATCACAAAAAAGTATAAAAAGCTATGAAATACCTAAGAACAGCCTAACAAACCAACAGGAAATAACAAGAACAAAACCCAGAAAAGGTTCAATGTAGAACATTCCAGAATGATTCCCAAGAGCTGAATAAGCAGAGAAAAGAATCATCCTTCTGAACACAATCTATCAAAATGGCTCTATGCTGGAGAGAGCGTGCTACAACTCCAGAGGACATAAGTCCCAGCTCACAACAGCCCGTAACTGTAGCCCTAGAGAATCCAATAGCAGGGTAGCGGTGGTGTACACCTTTAATCCCAGCACTTGGAAGGCAGAGGCAGGAGGATCTCCCGTGAGTTTGAAGTCAGCCTACTACTATAGTGGTAGTTCCAGGACAGATAAGACTACACAAAGCAAACTCGAGAGAAAGAGAAAATCCAATGTTCTCTGTTGGTGTCCAACATTTGCACTCATATGTACAGACACACACACACACACACACACACACACACACACACACATACACTCCCAATTTTAAAGTAAAAAAAATTCTACCAAAAAAACCCCTGGGAATTATGAGAAAGCTAACAAGAAAACTTGGGATTGCCTGAATGATGGTTTGCTTATTGGTAAAATATCACACTGAATGTGGATTACACCAAATGTGGTTCTGGATCTCACATGAACTGCATGGCCACAGTTCAATGCTGGACTGGACAGAGACAGCCACTCTTCTGTGGAGGAGGCTCGAGAAGAGATGCTTGTGTGTAGGGGAAGTGACGGAAGCCCCAAGCAGATGTGTAAGGAGAGGTTAAGCTCCAAGAGAGTGTGTGTAGTTAACAGTGTCCACAGGAACTGGGGAGCTTCCCTTGGTTCCGTGCAAGAGCTGAGACAGTGGACAGCAGGCAGCGAGCACAGCCTCCTCCTCCTCCTCCTGTTGCATACTTGCAGCCTGAATTCCCTACAGAGGCCGCCTTACACAGTGTATGATGTCTGTGTAGCTGCTTAGTTGATGCTACTCCAGCATGGTGAGCACAGCCCATTGAGTCTAGCTTTCCTGTCCTGTGCCTGTGATTTCCTGTCCTGTGTCTGTGCTTTCCTGTAGTGTGTCTGTGCTTTCCTGTAGTGTGCCTGTGATTTCCTGTCTTGTGTCTGTGCTTTCCTGTAGTGTGTCTGTGATTTCCTGTAGTGTGTCTGTGATTTCCTGTAGTGTGTCTGTGCTTTCCTGAAGTGTGCCTGTGATTTCCTGTAGTGTGCCTGTGATTTCCTGTAGTGTGTCTCTGATTTCCTGTAGTGTGTCTGTGCTTTCCTGAAGTGTGCCTGTGATTTCCTGTAGTGTGCCTGTGATTTCCTGTAGTGTGTCTCTGATTTCCTGTAGTGTGTGTGTCTGTGCTTTCCTATCATGTGTCTGTGCTTTCCTGTTGTGTGTCTCTGATTTCCTGTATGTGTGTCTGTGCTTTCCTGTCCTGTGTCTGTGCTTTCCTGTAGTGTGTCTCTGATTTCCTGTAGTGTGTCTGTGATTTCCTGTAGTGTGCCTGTGATTTCCTGTCTTGTGTCTGTGCTTTCCTGTAGTGTGTCTGTGATTTCCTGTAGTGTGTCTGTGATTTCCTGTAGTGTGTCTATGCTTTCCTGAAGTGTGCCTGTGCTTTCCTGTAGTGTCTGTGATTTCCTGTAGTGTGTCTGTGATTTCCTGTAGTGTGTCTATGCTTTCCTGAAGTGTGCCTATGATTTCCTGTAGTGTGCCTGTGATTTCCTGTAGTGTGTCTCTGATTTCCTGTAGTGTGTGTGTCTGTGCTTTCCTATCGTGTGTCTGTGCTTTCCTGTTGTGTGTCTCTGATTTCCTGTAGTGTATGTGTCTGTGCTTTCCTGTCCTGTGTCTGTGCTTTCCTGTCCTGTGCCAGTGATTTCCTGTAGTGTGTCTGTGATTTCCTGTTATGTGTCTCTGATTTCCTGTAGTGTGTGTGTCTGTGCTTTCCTGTCCTGTGTCTGTGCTTTCCTGTCCTGTGCCAGTGATTTCCTGTAGTGTGTCTGTGATTTCCTATTGTGTGTCTGTGCTTTCCTGTCTTGTGTCTGTGCTTTCCTGTAGTGTGTCTGTGATTTCCTGTAGTCTGTGCTTTCCTGTCCTGTGTCTGTGCTTTCCTGTCCTGTGTCTGTGCTTTCCTGTCATGTGCCTGTGATTTCTTCTATGTGGGAGACCAAACTGTGGAAAACCAGACTCTCAACAGCTCTCACCCTGAGAGTCCACTGACCTTGTGGTTTACAGCTGAGCCACCCCCTTCTTCACACAAGGCTGATCAACTGGTTCTTATCCTGGCTGAACACCTGGGGTTGTCTAGGCGGAACCAGCATTCCAGAAAAGCTACTGGATGCCACAGCCAACATCTGCCCTCGATGACCTTTCCTCTTTCTGTGCTTTTAGCATTCCCCTCAGCCCCTCCCTACTTCCTCTCTGGTGCGTTCAAAACCAGGCGTTTTGCTTTTCATTAAAGAGGCTTTGACAAGACACCCCTTTTTGCTTGGCCTCGCTCTTCTTTCCCGCCCATTTCTCTTCAGGCTTTGGTTCCCCTCGGCTCCGAATAACTAGGTCCTGTGGGATGGGATACTTGTAGTGTGTCTGTGATTTCCTATTGTGTCTGTGATTTCCTGTCTTGTGTCTGTGCTTTCCTGTAGTGTGTGTGTCTGTGGTTTCTTGTGCTGTGTCTGTGCTTTCCTATAGTGTGTCTGTGCTTTCCTGTAGTGTGTCTCTGATTTCCTATAGTGTAGTGTGTCTGTGCTTTCCTGTTGTGTGCCTGTGATTTCCTGTGTGTGTCTGTGATTTCCTGTCCTGTGTCTGTGCTTTCTCCATTCCCTGACATTCTTGTCAGGACTGCAGGACAAAGCCCTGCAGGTTCCCACGGCTACTCTGCCACTGTTCTCCCCTACTTGCATCATAACTACACACTCCCTCCAGAAAGAGTCGCATCCATCTTCAGTGGATGGAGGGGTAACTCAATCAGTAAAGCACGTGATTTATATGCATAAGGACCTGAGTTTGATCCCCAGCACCCTATAAAAAGTTGGGTGCAGTTGTGCACTTGTGATCGAAGCACCTGAAAGCCAGAGACCGGAGAACCCTGGGACTCCCAGGCCAGCCAGCCTAGCCTAATTAGTGAAGTCCAGGCCAATTGGCATTCCTGAGGGTGACAACACAGACTCTGATGTCCCCACAAACATACATGCATCACACACTGGAACACAGGAGGTGGAGTGCTGAAGAGAATGTTTGCTCAGTGGTTAAGGGCACTTGCTGCACAAACATGACACCAGGGATTAGATTGCAGTTTAGTGGTCTCATCTCCACCTGAAACCCCTAGCTTCAGGCTCAGCAGGAGACCCTGCCTTAAAGGAACAAGACAAGGCAACCCAACCCCCCTCTAGCTTCTGCTGTGCACATACACACATATGTACATACCCATACACACATAATAAAAAAAATGTAAAAGTTAAAAAATTTAAAAAGACCAGGCTTTAATGTCTTTAATCCTCAAACTCAGAAGGCAGAGAAAGCAGAGACGTTCAAGGTGAGCCTGGTCTGCACAGCAAGCTAGGTCATCTAGAACTACAAAGTGGGATCCTGTCTCAAAAAATAATAAATCAATAAAATATAAATTACAAAAGGAACATCCTTCAAGCAGGTGATCTGACTCTTCAGCGGTCCTGAAGCCCCTCACACTAATAGCCCACACGACACTACTCCTCAGATGGTCCTTATGCTATGACCAGCTCAGACAGGAGCACAGAATAAGCTTTCATTTCCAGCATGAGACATTTTCTTGTTCAGACAGGTCTGCTTAGCATCATGACAGCCATCGTGGAGCCTGAGTACCCGGCTGCTAACATCTCCTGGCACTGGCGGCCCACTGTCTGCTGATACTTTGAGAACTGAGCACATACAAGCTCTGGTGCTTTCTCAGGTTGGTGGGTAAACGTGAATGGCTGCCATTTAAATGGGGGCATGGGACGAGGGCAACAGGAGCCTCTCGTCAGCTGTGGCCCCACAGGCAAGCAGAGGGAAGGCAGCTCAGCGGGAGAGTTGTGGAGCTGAGACAGCCACTCAGACACACTTACCTGGACATTTGATTCTTTGTAAACACACATCTAATGCCATCGAGGGGCTCTGACCCTGGGCTTAGTTTAGATTTGGTGGTAGCACTGAGTGGCTGTAAGGCCAGTAGTGAAGAGAAATGGGGCACATCAGGGTCAAGCCCAAGGCCCTATACCCTACCTTCTGTGCCACCAGGCTCAGAGCCTTGGAGTCCCGGGAGACCAGCAGACTTTTACTCTTTTGTTTCATTAAATACCTGCCCCAAGCCATCTATTTGCACGCACATATCAAAGAGTAACAGAAACAGAAAGTCTCTCAGCAGGAACAAAGAGTAAAGAGTCTATCTACATTATCCACTGGGTAGTCAGTTGGCTTCCTTACCTGTGGCTTTTCAAAAACAAAACAAAACAAACAAACAAACAAAACTATTGCTGGACTTCAGTAAGATAGCCCTAAGGACAAGCAGTAAAGGAGTCACACAGTACACCTAGCAAACTGAGAAAGGTGGCAAAGGGGAGGACTTGTGGATTCACAACCATGGCCTGCACCTTTGGCCACTGCCTTTCCATCACTGACCAGGAAGCTTCCTCCTGCTGAAAGGACACTGGAGGAAGGCATCAAAGGCCTAGTGACAGACCCTGCACTTCGATGCTGACCTACTGGGCAAGACGTGCCACAGGTGCTCTAGAGGCATGACAGATGTGGAGGAACCAGCTGCCCTCTGACTGGATCTAAGGGCTGCTTCACAGGTGGGGATTCATTCTTAGCACTGTAAGCCCTGGAAAAAGCCCTTGGCTGGGGAGGCCACGGGCCCTAGGGGAGCCATTCTTGCTGTCTGGCTAACTAGTCATGTTGTCAAACTGCTTTCCAAATATTTAACGTTTATACCCATAGGTTAGTGATCCTCTCAGCCATGGTCAGAGAAGCTCCTTTTGCAGCAGGCAGAGGTAAAGAGCGGGGAGCCGAAGACCAGTGAGCGCTCGGCCCGAATGAGACCCCGCCCCGAGAGGCACAGCGGACACTAAAAAGAGGGACAGACTTAGAGCCAGAAGATTAAGAGAAACTCTGTCAAGTGCTGTCCTTTTGGCCATGACACGGCAATTGCACTCATGAACTAAGAGGCTGCAGTTACCTAAACAAGATCAAACCAGTTAGTAATCCTAGCATGGGCGCAAGAGGGGCCCTGAGGTGTCACTCTCAGCTGAGAACTGAGCCGACAGTTGACGGCTATGGGGAAGGGGAGTCATCTTCCTGTGAAAACTGTGACCTTGGGTAGGTTGCCCAGGCACATCTGGACTTAGATGCTAAAATCAGCCAGCAAGGAGATGCACAGCTTTAATCTCAGCATTCTGGAAGCAGAGGCATGTGAGTCTCCGTGAGCTCAGGGCCAGCTTGGTCTACACAACGACTTCTAGGCCAGCCAGGGCTGCAGGTTGAGAAAGTTGTCTCTAGAAAGGAAAAGGAGGAGAATATGAAGGAGGGAGGGGCACATGAGGGCTCTGGGTGGAATAGGACAAGGGGGCTAAGGACGCATATGACCAAGGTATAGCATATATGTGTATGACATTATAAGAGAATAAATGTAAACTTTTAAAAAGATGGAGTAGAAGGGAAAGTGAAGCCCTATTCTCTCTCTCTCTCTCTCTCCTCTCTCTTCTCTCCTCTCTCTCCCCTCTCTTCTCTCCTCTCTCTTCTCTCTCTCCCCTCTTTTCTCTCTCTCCCCTCTCTTTTCTTTCTCTCTCTCTCCTCTCTCTCTCTCTCTCTCTCTCTCTCTCTCTCTCTCTCTCACACACACACACACACACACACACACACACACGTCTGCCTACATTCACCTGGAACTTACTATGTAGGTCAGGCTTGTCTCAGAAGCTGGACACTTGGAGTGATCATCGTACAACCCTTCCCTCGTTGCCCTTACGGATTATGCATATTTTGGTGAGTATCATGGAGGCTGATAGGACTGAAGAACCTGCCATGCATCATAAATTATATCCAGCAGAGCTATAGAAATAAGATTTGTGAGCATACACACACACACACAATAAGTAAAGCCTATTCCTCAAGAAAAAGAGAACTCCACTTGTAAAGAAACGCCGTCTATAGGGAAATGTTCACTGGTAGACAATAATATTCATTGGTAGACAAGTGCGTGTTTGCCGGGTATTCATTTTTAGGACTGCCCATTTGTACAAGAGTGCTTATTGTTGGGGGACTGTTCTTTATAGGAGTGTGCCCCATTTGTAGAAAAGTACATGTTTGTCAAATGCGAATCTTGGTGTGCAAATCCAACTAAGATGTACATGTCAACTCCTCTGTGCTGAGTCCTTCCATTGTCCGAATCAATTAGGACTTCTACTCCTGAAACTAGGAGGAAACCATGAGGCTGAAGATAGGAGAAGAGCTCCCTTGCATCAGACTCCACTACAGGAATTTTTAGGAAAGTATAATTCCAAGGAAATTCCTTGTTTCCAGACCACATGTCTTGATCTGGAAATATGTTCCTCCCCAGAACTCCCCTCTCTCTTGGCGAGCACTAAAGAGGAAGAAGCAGGAGGCCCTAGCCTCTGCCTCTTCCGGAAGATAAAGTGTTTTCCTTGGCATCTAGTTCCAAGTCCTACAGCCTTCCACTTACCTTCTTTTGGCCTCTAAGGGGGAGGCCTGGTCAGCCTAGTGTGCCGTGCCAGGACTTGACTCCAGTCTCTGCCCCTAGCCCTAAGTTGTACTGGGCCACTATTCATTCATTCTTTTTCTTTCTTTCCTTCCTCCCTCCCTCCCTTCCTTTCTTCTATTCTTTCTCCCTTTCTTTTTTCATTCATTCATTCATTCATTCAATAATCATGTCTCTACAGCGAAATTCCCTGTGCATGTCACATTATGAAGATGGCAGGTTTTTCTGAGGTCCCCATCAATGGCATACAGGGGAAGAAAGAAACCTCTACTCACTACTAAACTAGTAATGAAGAGAGAATGGGGGTTTAAGGAATGTGACTTGTTCCTTCCAGTTGGTTTCAGAGCTGGGAGCCAAAGTCCGAACTCAGGCAGCCTTCCCACAGACACCCTGAGACAAGATGTCACAGGCTAATTTGATCCTTACACAAACAACACAGCACACAGCTATTGTTCTGCCACCTTGAGCTCTCTCTCTTCAAAAGTGTGAGTCCTGCGTGACCTGCCATGATTTGATGTGACACGTCCTCCTGCCTAGTTAGATGATCAAGGGGGCAGTGATCTACCGGCCAGCCTCTCTGTCATTCTCTGTGACATAAGCAATGAATTCCAGACTGAAGAGTTCTTGGGGTCCCAACGGAATAAGCTGATCAACTTGGAAAAAGGAATCAAGATCCAAGAAGACGAAAGAAAGGCACCCAGAAAGACCGAGGGGCCATTGTGGCCTCAGTTCAGTCACTTCTGAAATCTACTGCCGTGGAGCACATCTTAAATAAAACTTGTGTTAATTTGAGTTTGCTTTGAATTCACCATTTATAACCAATTTGTCCTAATTAACATAGAGCCTCTGCTCAGTGGCTGCTGGATATTCAACAGAGTGAATGTCCCAGCTAGAAATGAGCAATGCCCTTAGACAGGCATCTACTGGGCACACCACAGGTGCCTGAGAGCAGACACCTCTGCTAAAATCAGTAGCTAGCAGTCTGCAACGAGAGCAGATATACCCATCAGCACAGGGTAGCCTGCAACTTCAGGAAGAAGAGAAGAGGTTCTCTCCCACCCCGGCCCAAGAAGAGCACACAGAAGCAGACCTCCCTTCCCACTCCGAGTCCACACACTGGCAGCTATCAAGACCGTTGCTGCATGATGAAGGACAGTGTCCACAGAGCAAAGCCCCGGGGAGTCCCCCTTCCTCCAACCCCTTCCCATGCACTAGGACCCAATGTTCCTGGAGTTTGCTCTCCCCTGAGGCCCTCACCATAGAACCAAGCCATTCCCAGAGAGTCTTCTGACTTGAATGAAAACCACACGTGGAACAATTGAGACGGCCATGGCCAGATTCATTATTTCTGAGTATTTCAATTTTTTTAAATTAAAAGTTTAAAAACACACAGGGGCTGGAGAGACGGCTCAGTCAGTGGTTAGGAGCACTAACTACTCTCCAGAGGACCTGGGTTTAATTCCCAGAACCTACATGGTGGCTCACAGCTGTCTGTAACTCCAGCTCCAGGGGATCCAATGCCCTCACCCACATTTACATATCTCAAACCAAATGACTACAATCTTTTTTGTGACACTCCCCAGCAGTTGAGTGAGTCCCTTGCTCCAATTTATTTTTTCCCCTTCTCCTTGACTCAGATATAAAACCAAGGGGAAAAGAAAGCAGGCATGAACAAACTCAAATACCTCATTCTCTCTCTCTCTCTCTCTCTCTCTCACACACACACACACACACACACACACACACACACACACACACTGCAACTCATACCTAGAATTCCAGTATTTGAGAGGCTGAGGCAGGAGAATGGCTATAGGAGTGAGGTCTGCTTTGGGCAATATAGTGAATTCCAGGACAAACTGGAGTATACTTGTCAATCTTGTCTCAAAAAGCAGTGGGGCAGGGAGGTAGAAGAGATGGTTCAGTGGTTAAGCGTGCTCTTCCAGAGGACCCGAGTTCAGTTACCAGCGTCCATGTCCGGTGCATCACAACTACCGGTTACTCCGACTCTCAGAGGATGAAGTACTTGTGGCCTCTGCAGGTAGCTGCATGCATGTGCACATGTATGCATATAACATAATTAAAAATACTAAATATTTTTAAACATACACTCATACATGCATATGTATACAAGCCTAGCTAAAGCTAGACTCTTAAATATACTTTGTCTATAGCTATACTTTGTCTAGAGCCTTTCTCTTACATATCCAGCTTGTAGGAAGGAATTTCTACCACCTATGCTTCCCCCCCATCCCCAGCAAATAACTTGGAATATTTGATTTCTTGGAAGAGCCTACCCCTTAACATTTAATTTGACCTCTTTGGAACACTGAAACGAGGGCCAAGTACATCCTGAGCTGCAGAATCACTGGGGACAAGAGCAGGGACTGACTCAATGCCATGGACACCATCGGTGCCATCAACCCCCAGTAAAAAGCAGTAAGATACAGGGCCAGGTAGGGTGTGAGGCCTTTATCGCCTGTGATCTGAGCTACAGACATACTTATGCACTAAATTAGCAAGCTTCTTCAACCTGGGCTTCTCAATAACGGGGGTGGGGTGGGGGTGGGGAGTTGGGGGGAGCCTCTGCAAGCCGGAACTCCCTGTGCATACACTGTGCCAGCCTGGCCAGGTACCAGGAGAGCATGCCCAAACCTCGAGTTTCTTATCTGCCCAGTCTTCTCAACTCATTTCTACCCAAGTACCACAGGAACAATGCTCAGAGCAGTGTGCCCACCCTCCAGTCCCACTGGGCTGTTCCAGCCCAAAGCCACTAGGTGGTTGCTGGCATTCAGCCCTCCATTGCCAGCTGTCTGAGGTGAACAGCTATGCCCGGGCTCAATTCCCAGGTGCTGTTATTTGGCTCCTGGCAGGAGAGAAGCCACAGGCTTGGTCAGAGCCTTGGAAGGTGCTACACAGCTGGTTGAGTTGTCCTGGCCTTACTACCCTTTACTGAGAAGACACATGTACAGACATACTTACACACTCACACACACACACACACACACACACACACACACACATACTATTTATTCCCCTTGGTAAGGAAGTGCCCTGGCTGTTGCACACCCATGTGCAGTACTTGGTGTTCACTGATGTCAGTGGACATATGCATGGTCCCCCCACATGAGCAAACTCCATCCACACCCTATAGACACTTGTACTGGCTGGTTTTGTCTGTCAACTTGACACAGGCTGGAGTTATCACAGAGAAAGGAGCTTCAGTTGGGGAAGTGCCTCCATGAGATCCAGCTGTGGGGCATTTTCTCAATTAGTGATCAAGGGGGGAGGGTCCCTTGTGGGTGGTACCATCTCTGGGCTGGTGCTCTTGGGTTCTATAAGAGAGCAGGCTGAGCAAGCCAGGGGAAGCAAGCCAGTAAGGAACATTTCTCCATGGCTGCTGCATCGGTTCCTGCTTCCAACCCTGCTTGAGTTCCAGTCCTGACTTCCTTTTGTGATGAACAGCAATGCAGAAGTGTAAGCTGAATAAACCCTTTCCTCCCCAACTTGTTTCTTGGTCATGATGCTTGTGAAGGAATAGAAACTCTGACTAAGACAACACTTGTGCCTGGGGGAGTCTCTGGGGCAGAGTCACCAGGCAGTTGTGGTTTTGCACCAGCCCAGGTGTCACGCCTGCTCCTCCTCCCCTTTGGTCGGCTTCTGTCCCTGCCTTTGCCCTCCCAGGGTAAAGTGCTTTCAGGCCACACAATGAGCAGAAGGAGGAGAGACACTTCTATTGAGGAAGGCGGTTTGTTGTTTCATCCCTAAAGGGGACTGGGGAGGGGGGGGATACAAAATTTCTAATAAGCAGTTTCTGTCCTCAAAGCTAAAATGATTTTCTTTAATTGGTGGTGGGAACAGTTTATTGTGGGGTCCCTGCCCTTCCCCTCCCCCCAGCCTAATTGACTTACTGAAGTTTAACAGGGGCTTTCACCTGGAGAGATTGCAATTACTCCCCACGGCCCACATTCGTACCTGGGCTTTCCCCACAGGAGGCCTTTGTCCCCCTAAATACAGCAGTGACACAAATGTCCTCAGCAGCAGGGGAACGCAGGCAAGTGGTAATTTTCAGCCCAACGCAATTAGCTGAGGGCTTTTCAGCCTGCGAGTGAATGGTGTGGAGACTGGCATGTGAGCACAGGGAGCTGGGCTGCTGTGCAAGGCAAACAAAGGAGGGCCCTCAATTGAGCCCGTGGTGAGCTGGGCCAGGGCTGGTGGGGCCAGCTGGGCCTGGGCCTGGGCCTGGGCAAGGGAGGAAAGGTGCCCTACCACCCACCATTCAGTGGGTCCCCACACAGTCTGTCTTCAGGCAGGCTCAGAGCTCCGAGTAGTTCTCTTGTACTCAGCACCACAGGGCACCATGAGGCAAACAGGCACTGCTGGGCAGCCTGGGCTGAGAAGGAGCTAGAGCTGTGAGCAGCATGTCCAGAGCTTATCCACCTGGCTTTCCAACTCAGGGTTAGAGCTCACATCATGGTGGGGCTTTCAGAAGCACCACAGAGCCAGGGAGCTTTACAAGGAAACTCATATGAGCTGGAAACTAGGGAGACTGGGGGCCGGGGGGAGGGCTCTATGACTCTGAATTCTACCTCTGCTACCACAGTTGCTTCCATCCAAGACTGAACAGGGAAATGGCTCTCTGGTGGGCAGGGGTCTTAAGACTGGGGACTCAAGGTGGGGCAGAATGTGGCTTGCTTGGGTAGTGAAAGATAATCTGATCCCACTGTAAACATTTAGCATCCACCTTTAATCCCTCAGGTTGGAATACGGACACACCCTCAGTATACACCTTTAATCCAAAACAATGAAGGTAAAGTTAGTTTGTAGAAGGAAGCACCAATGTTTGAAAGTGATGTCTAATTGAGTGGCAGACAAAGTGACGAATTAGAGAAAGAGCTGACAGATCTGTCCAACTCTCACAAGAGCAGAGAGGAAATGGATGCTTAAGAGAGCAATGCAGAGGTGGGGGAAGAGGAGACGGGAACAAGCCAGACACAGGTCAAGACAGAACGAGTTGGAGAATAAGAAGGGGCAGAAGATTAGAACAGATTGCCAGAGTTAGTTTGAGGCCAAGCAGTTCAAAAGGTCAGAGGCTGAGATAGAAGCCAAACTGATTCACTCAGGATAGAGGAGGAGTTTGGCTGAGCTGAACTAGCCAGCCAGTGTTCAGGAAGAACTAGGAAGTGATGAGCTTATTCATCAGTGTCAGAGGCTGCAAACCCTCTAGGCCTAGAGTAGATTGTGCAGAGGCTGGAGGCTTCCAGGACTAGGCCCAGGTTAGCAGACAGAGGGGAGACAACAACTGCTTCAGGAGAATAAAGATCCATTTACACTCAGGTTCAGAGCCAGGGAATGAAAAGGCTGGAGACAGGCTTCAGGAGGGGTGCTGCTGCAGACTGGCCAGGGGCAGACCAGACTGCTGCCTGCAGCGCTGTCCTAGGTGTTCTCATAAAAATGCAAAAGTTAAAGGAGCAGAGGAGCAGAGCAACAAGAGACAGAATGCAGACCTCAGGGACTGACCAGGGAAACCCAAAGCAGACCTGGCAGGAGAGAACCTGTAGGCTCCAAGTCTAGGAGTGTGGGCCTGTATCGCCAGTTCCACATTGTTGCCCAACCTTAGGCTAGCCTGTAACCTTGGGGGGGGGGGGGTCTCAGATGTCTTGTTTATAAAATAGAAACCAGTTACACTAGAGCAATGCTTGTTTCAACTTTAAAAAGCTAACAACACTTTTCTAGGCAGCATCTAGATCTGAGAGCCTAAGCAAGCGAATGCACTCAGGACTAGAACCGTGGGCAGTCCTCAGTTTGGTACACAGTTCATTGGGAGTGGTCAGGTCAGGTGCTGAGGTTTTTTGGGTTTGTTTATTTTGCCTATTCCTGTCAGAAGAAAATGACTGCTCTATCCTGTGTTAACTCTGCCCTGTTCCTTCCCCAGCCTGGCAGGTGCTAGGGCCTACAGTTCTCATCCTACTTCAAGGCCTGCTTCAGTTTCACAGAGAAGAATCCACAGTGAGGTCCAGCATTCAGAGATGTGAAAACAGGCCTTGCCTTCCTATAGCCACCATCCCTGGGGCGTCTACACTTTTCTAGGGGCAGCCAAGTCTAAACCTTCAGGAGTCAGATAGCCTGGCAAGACCGTGAAGACCCATGAGTCTGCCATTCTTTTACTGCTGTGATCAGCCTGTAGAGGACACCCTCAGTTACCTGGGACAGCAGAAGACTCTGTTCTGGAACCCACGTCTCCCACAGCCCTTGTCCAAGAGTTTCTGAGCTGGAAACGGGCAGCTGGGGGGGGGGGGGGTGTTCCTTTTTAAGCAGGCACTGAGTTTGGGTCCCAGAAAATAAAATTCAAATAGGCTTGCTCTGGTCAAAGAAGCAAGCCAAGATTCACTGTTTAAGATATAATTTCAAGACAGTCAAAAAGTTCTAATCCCAAGTGAAAGTGCTCAGCACGAGACAGGATCATTAACAGTGCAGAACCACAGTGAACAGCATCACCTCTGGTCTAAAACCCAGCGCTCAGCCTACATCTGTGGCCGTGACTGCTGGAGCATCAACTGCTCAGAAGCCTCAGCTGCCTTACTCGTGTTATGGTTTTTGCTTTTTATTTTGTTTTTACTATTTCAACACAGCTTCTCCATGTAGCCCTGGCTGTCCTGGAACTCTCTCTATAGACCAGACTAGCCCTGAGCTCACAAAGGTCCACCTTCCTCTGCTTCCCAAGTGCTGGGATTAAAGGTGTGCGCCACCACTGCAGGCATTTTCCTTACTTGTAACTGAAAGTGAAGGCACTGCATCTCTGGAACGGTTAAATTTGATCGTGTTCAGCATGGCCCCTGGCATGTAGCTGGTATGTAACTGGCAGGTAGCCCCTGATGTGCCAGTTACTCCCAGCACTGGTGAGGCAATGTGTATCACTTGCAATTCCTGATCAAGGAAGTGGCCTAGTAATTAGAACCTGTATTTGTTTACCTCTTGAAGCACCAAGAGCTGGAGTTAAAAGTGAGAGCTTGTCCCTTTCTGCAGGCCACTTCAGAAAGTCACTGTCACTGCAGTGACAGATAGGACCAACTGAGACTGGCCAAAGCCTTAGGAGATCCTGAGCCAAACAGGGCCTTTAGGGACAGATTGAAATTTGAGTCCCCTCAGGCTGACCACAGCCTCCTTGGCTGTAGCCCACCCTATGCTCCCTACCACTAGCCTGCTGGCTACAAGACCAGGCCCTGGTGCCAGAAGGTGCGAGTCAGGCAGGAGGCACAGGTGGCTTTCAGATGCAATCCAGTGCTTCAGAACACACAGGAACAAAGCTGGGGCTTGCTGGTCAACCTGCCTTTGCTTGCCTGGGCTATGGCCCAGACCGCATGGAGGCTGCAGCAGGCCTGGGAGGGGCCAGGACCCACCCAGCTGGCACCAGCATCCTCTACTGCTGGGTTTCTCACGTTGTTCAGCACATAACCCAAGGAGGCTAGGGAAAGCACTTCACTACCCAGCAAATAAAGTCACAGGGAAAGGAAGGAGAATGAAAGGTTTCGGGGTTTTAAGATTTGGTTAGGAGCCAAGCAATGGTGGTGCACATCTTTAATCCCAGCTCTCAGGAGGCAGAAGCAGGCCAATCTCTATAAGTTTGAATCCAGCATGTCAACAGAGCAAGTTCCAGGACAGCTAAGGCGACACAGAGAAACCCTGTTTCAGAAAATTAAAAAATAAATAAATTAAAAAAAATTGGTCTAAGAGTATTTTTGTTGGTTTGAAAAATAATAAAAGAAAGCTGTAGCCAGGTATGTAATCCACCCAAATATAATCCTTTTAATCCCAGCACTAGGGGCAGAGGCAGGCAGTGGAACCTGGGTAGAGTCCCAAGAAGAGACAGAAACTCTTAAACACTGAGGCAGTTTTCCAGTCCCCTCAGTGAGCCCTTAAAGCCCATACACCAAAATCAATGGGAAACTCCCTCAGGGATGAGGCCTTTTATCCACTAGTAAGGACTCTCATGTATTCCAACTGCTGATAGCTCAGGGAAATTAAGTATGCTTGTAATAAAAATAAAAGCCATTTGGGTGGGGAAGAGTCTCTGGGCCTCTCATGTCACAAGCACCAAGAGAAAAGCTTGAGGCTGTGTGCCACTGCTTATGAGTCCACGCCCTCTCTCTGCCACACCTTCTCTCATGCTTCCCGAGGACACAGAACACCAGACACTTGGAATCATTGCGGAATTTCCCTGGTCACTCCTCTGACCCAGAACAGGTTTCTAGGAACTCGATGCACCTTAGACCAGAGTCCGCGGCAGCTGCAGCAGCATCGCTGATGATCTGAGTCGCCATCTTCCGTGGACTAGCAGCTCAGGTCGCTCCTGCCTGGATGAGGGTTGCTCTGGACTTACACAGGAGCCCCCCAGCTCGCTCCTTCTCTCAGTCATAAGCACAAGATCTGTGCATGCTGTGCAACGAGAGCTTTGTCAGACTGCCAAGCTGCATCTTATACCACCATTTGGTCCTCTATACAGAAGTCATCACAGAAGATGGACACGGGTGCAGCGCAGCAGCTGACCGCGCATGCTCACTAGGCACATGCAAAGCCATGCTTTAGTCCCAACACTCCTCCCCTTAAAATTCAAATGTAAGGTCTCCCAGGACAACAACTGCTGTGATTATCACTGTTCCTCTGGTACCAAATTCTTTAGCTTTGGTTACAGACGTGAAGATCCTACCCACAGACCTCCCCTCTGTCCCTCCCTCTCTCTCTCCCTCCCTCTCTTGTTTCCTTCCTTCCTCCCTCCCTCCCTCCCTTTCCTCCTTCCTTCCTTCTTTTCTTTCTTTCTTTTTTTTTTTTTCTTTTTTTGGTTTGGTTTTTGTTGTTATTGTTTCTGTGTTGTCCTGGCTGTTCTACAATTCATTCTATAGACCAGGCTGGTCTCTAACTCACCGACATCCACCTACCTCTGCCTCCCAAGCACCATACCACAGCCCAGCTCTTCTCTTTTTATTGTCCTGGAGAAGAACCTCTAAGCAAGCACTTCTAGGAGACCAAACCCCCTTACCTTACCTGGGTCCAACTCTGCTTTAAACCCCAAGAGCAATTCCTGCCTGGTCCTTCACCCTGACGACGATTATACTTTTAAAAGGAGAACTCAGCCAGGGGATCCCCGAAGAGACCCCTGCACACTCTACTGAAGCTTACTCCTGCAATGCCCTGCACTCTACAGATCAGAACCCTTGTCCCCTCCGGTGGACATCTCCGCGCACCTATCCAGTTTGCTTCTCTGCTCCCGTCTGTCCTCCCAGCCCTTGCGTCCGTAGGCTGGATGTGCTGGGGCGCTCTCAGCCAGACCCTAGCAGGGAACAGCCCCCCTGGGGAGTAACACTTCAGCCTTGGCGCTCAGCCAGGAGCCTGACATGTCACTCCTCTTCACTCCCAGGCTCTCTGCAAAACAGAAGGAAGGGAGAAACAGCCCTGGAAAGACCAACAAAAAAGAAGAGGAAGAGGGGCTGAGAGCTATTGGGGGGGGGGGGACCGATTTCTCAGTGAAAGAAATGTCCTCTCAAACAGTGACCCAAACCTCTTCCTGGTAAGCCCCTTTGGGACTTGGTCCCCCAAGAGCCTGGAGGTCTATCTTCTACTCCCTCATCAGGCCTGGCAGAGTGACTGGCATCAATGCTTGAGACAGTCTGAAGGGTGCCAACAGCAGCACAGAGGAGCCGCTGTGTTTGGAGAACCCTGGCAGGATGCCTACCTCATCTCTGCCTTCTGATCCCTATGAACAGTGAAGACATAGCACAGCTCTGAAAACCACATGCTTCTTCAGAACAAGGCCTCAGGCCTAGGGCTACACCCGCGCTAGCCTTGTCTGCAGGGCAGCCCCCATCCACCGACTCCCTGAGGCCTAGGTTCTCAGAAGCTTCACTCTGCCTAGAGGCAGAGCAGCTCACCTCAGGCCTTTCTAAAGTGCTGTACCCTCATGCATTTGTAACTTCTCTCCCAGGAAGACACAGAGCCTGCCCTCTCAGCTCCTGACACACCCTGATGCTTCCCTCTGCATCCGGAGCTCGAGTTGTGACTTCCAGAAGCACTCCCTGCTACTCTGCCTCTTTCCTGCCTACACCTGGTGCTCTGACTGGAGCTCTCCTGCGATTACTCCTGCTTGCCCACTCCCTGCCTCTCTGACCCTGCCCTGCCTGCCTCCCTGGTTCTCACAGCCTGTGCTCCCGCCAGACTCAGTCACCAGGAGGGTTCAACCCCCTTGAAGCTGGCAGCCTACAGGGTAGAATCACCTGCCCCCCATCTCCAGGAACGGCTGGGAGGTACCAGGCAGGCGTGCTCTGGAGTGTCCCAAGGGGCTCTTGTTTTCTAGGCATGCTGCAGTGGTCTGTGACAGACGTAGCGATGGGGAATCTTTTGCCAGCCAGAGTTGGCATACCACCCTACCCTCAAATCTGCCACTGCCCTCTAGGGCAGAAGACCCTCCAAGAAGAAGAGGCCCTGCAAGACAAAGACCTGAGGGCCCCCCAGCCTGGCCTCCCAGACCTACACTGGCCCGCATTAAAATCAACACTCCGTGAACACACAAAACTGACAGGGCAGAGGGGCGTACACATTGGATACAAAGATCAGGCTCTCGAGAGAGAGGCGGCCTGTTGGTCTCCCATGTTAACTCCAAGTGAGTAAGCGCAGGGTAGAAAATAAGGCCACTGCAGTGCCAAGGGCTCGCACCTGGGCTCCGAGTTCAGCGGCCTTTCCTGGAAGATGCCTCTACCTGGGAAAACCCAAGCACTGTGTGCAGACCGTCAATGGGCGTGCCTGTGCACATTCCTGCGAGAAGCACAGCACTCCGGGACCCTCACACTCTCCCCCAGTGACTGCACAGGACTGGAACACGCTGTGCATGCCACCTGGCACTTCCCGCAGACCCCTAGCGCTGTGAGCGGTGGGAAGGGACAAACACCCCGGCTTCACTGTGCCCCTGAAGGAGGGGACTAATTACTTGCCTAGACTCTGGAGTGCCCAGGGAGAGAACAGAGGCCAGTGGGGTGGAGAGGGTGGGAAATTGGGGGTTGGGGAAAAAAGGGAGAGAGAAAGCCACAGGATATATTTCAAAGTTTCTCTAGCAATTTGGAGGCGGGGCAAGAAAGCCCTGTTCTGACGAGAAATCATACAGAGGTCAGGAGTGGGGCTCCCACCCTTGTGAGAAAGTGGTGAATCAGGACGGTTTATCAAAGATCATTTTTTTCTTTTGAAACTGGGAGGCAGTAGCTTGGACGATTCTGCAGATGTGCTTGATGAGTTAGGGACAAAATGGCCCTTCTTTGCCCCTCCCCTCCCTCTCTAAGGGCTCCCATCAGGGTTGCTTCTCCCTCCACTGCCTCCCGGCCCCTCCCTCCCTTCTTCAGTGGTCAGCTGAGACCTCCACCCACTGCTTGCTTTTGTACTCTTGGCCTTTGGACATACTGACAGGGGCCTTTATGAGACCCCAATCAAGACCCCCATGTCACAGGTACCTAGTAGAGACACCAGACCTTTTCAAACAAGGGACAACAAGGAAAATCGGCTGGCCCATTGTCTCCCCTCTGTGCTAAGTGAGATGAAAGGGGCCCGCGACCCCCTCCCCAGAGCCCGCCTGCCAATCACCTCTAGTTATTAAGGTCACAATGTGTAAATTCTTTTGACCTGCACCTAATCAAAGATGCACCGGCCCTTTCAAATCCGAATGGGGAGGAGGGAGAGATTCCCTCCCATAAACCCAGCAAACTCCCTCAATAAAATTTCTCTCTGATTCCCTCTGCTTCCCATCTCCACCCCCTCACTTCTCTTCATTCCGCCCTCCTCACCACCAGCTTCAAACACAAGTGACAAGCCCTGTGGAATTACTACCCAAGGGAATCCAAAAAGGACTAGAAAGTTTTTATTCAATTCTCTTTAAAGAAAAGGTTTCCAAAGAGACATAGTTGGCCAACAAACCCAGAACCCAGACAGCCCTGTGGCTCCCGTGCCAAATCTTTCCAAATGCCAATGTGGTCCCTGGATCTTTCTTGGGTCCTGAGCCAGCCTCTTTCTTGCACTGGATAGCAGAATAACATGGAGTCTGAGCCTCCCCGTCCCTCAGGTCACTGACAATCTCCAGCTCACACCTGAGTCTTTAGACTGATTAGTAACTTTGCAGGCTGATGGGGAAATCTCATCAACCCAGAATATATACTGCATTACTAAACAGCACTGTTTAAGCCACTGAGAAACTGACTCTGACTCTAACAGTGAGGTTACCCTCTCCTGTGCATTTCAGACCAAAGCATGCTTTTCTCAAGACCCCTTGTCTGGGGATACCATGACCTGACCAACTTTGTGACAGAGAGGAAACAACAAAACAAGGCAAGAGTCAAAACAGTGTATCTGAGAAACAGCTCCAAGGGGTTACTATTGTTTACATCTGAGGTAAAGATGCCTCCAGTGGGACTGAAGCCAGGCCAAGCAGAGGAAGCTCAGCAGTGAAGCGAGCTCTCAGTAGAAAGCTTCAGTGGCCGCTTCTCTGAGCATCCTCTTCCTCTTCTGCTGATATCTGAGCATCTGATGTGAGCATCTGTTTCTGTTCTGCTCCTCTCTGTTTTATTTGAAAGCCTCATCCGAGAGTTACACTGCCACCCAGCACGCCTGCAGTCAGGAGCTCCAGCTGCCTGCCTCACTAGGGCTTCCCCAATCACCTTCTTCTGGATCTCTGACTGGATGATGCCTTGCTATGTATCTGCTGCTTCTCTGTAGCTATTTTTATTTGCAATGTATTCTTTTACTATGCAGAATCACAGTCCTCATGGGAAAAACAAATAAAGAACCATAGGGCAGACTGCCGAGACCAGAACAAGAGCCAGTGGTGACTTGAGAACAAACTTTCTGCAGTTAGGAAGGAGAATGCTGAACTCAATGACATATGAAAGGCAACACGTGGGAACACACTCTCTCTCTCTCTCTCTCTCTCTCTCTCTCTCTCTCTCTCTCTCTCTCCCCACACACATTGCTACAGAGGCCCTGCATTTCACCATTACAGTGTCCTCACACAAGCCAGGCTGGCAGCTGGCTTAGGGAAGTTGCGCTCGCCCTGCACTCTGCCAGGGGCTCTCCCTCTCTCAGCTCCCAGCTTCCCTGGTTTCCTTTGTGTCTTTTCCTGTTCCCTGTCCTCTGCTTTATCTCTGTCTTTGGTGTAGCTCCATGGCCTCATGTCTACTGCTTTTCCCTAGGCTGAGGCCTTCCACACTTGAACCTGCTGAGCTCAGGCCACCGTTTCCAGCTCTCTGGCCATCAGTACCCGGCTGCCTTGAAAACGGGAACTGGGTCTGCTCAGATGGGAGCCCATCCACGCTCAGTTCTCAGGCTTGCCACTAGCCTCTTCCCTTCCACTCTGCAGACGGGACCCACTCAGGACCGCATCTTAGCAGCAAGCCTCAGTGCTATGTCCAAACACTGCAGCCTCTCCACCCCACCATTCCAATCCACTCAGGACTGTCTAGAGCTCCTTGTTTTTCCTCAGGCTTAAGTCAAACCAGCTCTTCAATCCACCTGCAACTTGGCCCTCGAATCCCACTCCTTGCCAACCTTGCCCAACCTGAGCCCCAAGCTTACTTTTGAACTTCCTTGTCCTTTTCGATGCCTTTGCCCACACCCGGCACCCTTGCCTCAAGTGCCCCTCTGTGATGTAAAAAGGGGCACCAGAGTAGTCCCATCTCAAACTCACATCATCCGTGGAGCACATCTTCAATAAGACAACAGGCTGTTCTCAGTGTCTTGCAGATTACTCCAACATCTGGTAACATTCACACTGTCTCTACAGCAGGCCACATAGCTGTAGATACACACATTGCTCCGTAAGACTGCTGTAATGTCTTGAGAGGTAAAAACTGGCTCTTCTCTTAGGCTTTGTACAAGACATGGGACATGGGACACCCAGCAAACTTCTGGAAGACAGGCTCTCAGAGAGTCACATGATGGAGAAAAATGGTTCTGATTTATAGTTCTTCCTTCCTTCCTTCCTTCCTTCCTTCCTTCCTTCCTTCCTTCCTTCCTTCCTTCCTTCCTTCCTTCCCTCCCTCCCTCCCTCCCTCCCTCCCTCCCTCTTTCTTTCTTTCTTTCTTTCTTTCTTTCTTTCTTTCTTTCTTTCTTTCTTTCTTTCTTTCTTTCTTTCTTCATAAAAGGTTCCAAGTGGGAACTGAGAAAATAACTCACTGAGTAAAGCACCTGCTAAACAAACATGAGGACCTGTGTTGTGTAAACTCCAGGCAGGCACTGTGACACATGTGTAACCACAATACCAGGAGGACTGAGACAGGTAGATCCCAAGGGCTTGCTTGTCAAAACTGCTCTGATTCTCAACCAGCTGAAAAGCAATAAAGGAAGACTCCCAGCTCTGACTCTAACCTTCACACAGGCATGCGTGGGCATTCACACCTACAGCTCTCTCTCTCTCTCTCTCTCTCTCTCTCTCTCTCTCACACACACACACACACACACACACACACACACACAAACAGACAGACACGTCCCATGAACAAAGAAAGGCTCTTGGGGAGGAGGATTAACAATTTTCTGAAACTGAAATATGACGCACAATTCTAAAAATGTGTAAAAACATCAGGGGACTGTACATTTAAAGTGGGTATCTTTAAACAAGCATGATGGCACACACCTTTAACCCCTATACTTGGGAGGCAGAAGCTGGAGGATCTCTGTGAGTCTGAGCCAGCCTGGTCTACATAGCTAATTTCAAGACAGAACTAAATAGAAAGATGCTGACTTGTTTAAATAAACCATCATTATTTTGTGACATTTTCTTTCCACAATCTATTTTGATATGTTTGGGGTCAACAAATAAACATGTATATAATCCTTTTAGCTACATAATATCCGATTCACTGAACACACTGTAACACACTTAACCCATCTCCACTCCAGGAGAGCTGTGCTCCTCACAAGCCTCGGCATGCATCTGTCTGCTTGTCCTGGAAGCAGGATTTGTATTGAATTATTTTTAACTTTTATTTGATACTTGCTGCCAATAATTTTATAATTCTAAAACTCTGACTTTCCTTCTCACTATTCTTGGATTCACTCTTACACAGAAGTTTATCTGACACAGACTTCTAACAAGTAGAAAAATCTTTTTGATAATCTGTATGTATGTGTGTATGTGTATATATGTATATATATATAATTTTTTCTTAATCGTAGCTTACTCTGGAGACTAGAAAGCACCAAACGAGCAATAAAAGGAGAAGATTTTGACATGTTAATCCACAAGTCCTTCCCTCTTTGCCAAATGTTATAGCTGACTTTCCTCTTGGGACAAAAATCACTGTTTTCTTTCTATTCAGATGGAGGAACTAGATCAGGCTAGGCCAGGCCAGCTCATTCTGTAGCTGCAACAGGACAGAGAGTAGCAGGAAGAGAAAAGCATCTTATAAAAGCGGGGCCCTCAGGAAGAGAGGCTGGCCAATGGGACGACAGCTCCAGTAAAGTGCCTGCTATAGAAGCCGGCTGACCTGAGTTCAGTCCTAAGGACTATGCTGAAATGCTCAAGCCACACGCCTGCTGCTGCCTGTGGACGCAAAGGTAGAGCGCTTGGCTGAGTCTCCAGCACCATGTCTGCCTATACATCACGCTTCCCACCATGATGATAATGGACAAAACCTTAGTAAGCCAGCTCCAATTAAATATCTTTCTTTATAAGATTTGCTGTAGCCATGTCATGGTGTCTCTTCACAGCAATAAAACTCCAACTAAGACAGTGGCACATGACTGTAATCCCAGCACTTGGGAGGCAGAGATAGGAGTTTAAGGTCATCCTTAGCTACACAGCAAGTTTGGGACACCCTGAGCTATGTGAGACGCAGGTTTTGAGTATGAGTTTTGGTCTATAGGTCTGTGGTAATAAGGCACTGGCCTAGCATGTATCAGACCCCAACCCCATGTTTCATTCTCAGCACTACAAAAAGATAAAGATTAAGAAGTAAACTTCTTAATCTATAAAGAAGAAGGAAGAGACATTCATGATAGCAACAGGATAAACATCACTTGTGGTGGTTAGAGGCAGAAAGGGTCATACTAACTGCCCGCCAACTAACGTAATTCAAGTTTACACATGCAATGCCCTGCACAAAGAGAGCACCATAGTTACACAGTGTCTCCTATGACTGAGGTACATTTAGACTCAAAAACCAGGCACCTCTCTCTCAGAGTTTCTCCCTGCCTCCCTGCCTTCATGTTTCTTGCCTTGCTCATCAGCTAGAAACAAGCCACTGTAAAGTTTCTCTCCTGCTCCCCTACTGCGTCAGCATAGCAGGCAGTGGCCACCGCCAACCTCCAGTAGCACTGCAGCATCCAAAGGCCGCACAGACTAACCGCCACTAGCCTGGAGGAGAATGCCACAGAGGGGCAGAAGAAGCAAGGACAGCTAGAGGGACACGGCCCAGGGCTGGCACTCACAGGGCCCATGCAGGCTTCTCGGCATGCTTCCGTTCTACAGCCCACGGCCGTGCTCTCGGAGCTGGATGGCTCCGCCACAGTGAAGAGCCAAGGAGAAAGCAAGACAAGCTAGAGAGCCGGAGCCAGGCCTGAATCTGAGAACAGAAAACGGAAAGGATCACAGCAAAATATGGTTAAAATCATAAATAATTTAGAAGTCCTTTGTGTGTGTGTGTGTGTGTGTGTGTGTTCCTGTGTGGGTGATGCAAGTGTGTATTTAACCTTGATAGCTCACTCTTCAGTCACTATCGTGTGGTCTGAGACACGGTTTCTCAAGATCCTGGAGCCCACCAACTCGGCCAGGCTAGCCGGTCAGTGAGCCCAAGTGACCCGGGCTCCCACACATCCCTGCTTCTTCCCCGCTCCCCCGCCTCCCTCCCTCCCTTTCCTCTAACACTGAATATCAAACACAAGGTCCAAGCCAACTGAGCTAGCTCTTTGGCCCTGTGACTATTGTAAACACTTTAATCGTGTGTGTGTGTGTGTGTGTGTGTGTGTGTGTGTGTTTGTGTGTGCCATGGTTGCCACACATACGTCACAGCATGCACGTGGAGGTCAGAGGTCAACATATAGAAGTCAGTTTTCTCTGGTATGTGGGTTCTAGGAGTGATCTCAGGACACCAGGCTGGATGACCAGCACCTCTACCCACTGGGTTATCTTGCTGGCCCCAGCCCTGTGATTTTTAATTCTTTCAACTTCCTAAACGATTCTTTCTTGTTACTTGAAATTCTCTCCTGCAAAGACACTGCTGATTGTTTTGATGTTGGCACCCCCCACTGGTACCCATGCATCTTTACTAGACTCCTCAGACATCACCCATGCTTTTTATTTGTACTGAAAACTATGAAAAAGGAAATATGCAGAAAGCAATTTCCTGGGCCAGCAACCCCTGGCCTTTACTCCCCCCTGCCCTTCCCTTCCTCCTGCCATCAGCACCTCCGATGGGCTTAACTAAGTCCCTCTGACAGAGTGTCACAAACCAGGTCATACACTAACCAAAAATGTCCTAACTGGAAACAGGAGCAAGAGAAAGCTTAGAAAAGAGGCAAGTATAGCCTGGCAAGATGGCTCAGGGATAAGGGGGCTTGCTACCGTGTCTGACCAGGGGTAAGGGGGCTTGTTACCGTGTCTGACCAGGGGTAAGGGGGCTTGTTACCGTGTCTGACCAGGGATAAGGAGGCTTGCTACCGTGTCTGACCAGGGATAAGGGGGCTTGCTACCGTGTCTGACCAGGGATAAGGGGGCTTGTTACCATGTCTGACCAGGGATAAGGGGGCTTGTTACCGTGTCTGACCAGGGATAAGGGGGCTTGTTACCGTGTCTGACCAGGGATAAGGGGGCTTGTTACCGTGTCTGACCAGGGATAAGGGGGCTTGTTACCGTGTCTGACCAGGGATAAGGAGGCTTGTTACCGTGTCTGACCAGGGATAAGGAGGCTTGTTACCGTGTCTGACCAGGGATAAGGGGGCTTGTTACCGTGTCTGACCAGGGATAAGGGGGCTTGCTACCGTGTCTGACCAGGGATAAGGGGGCTTGCTACCGTGTCTGACCAGGGATAAGGGGGCTTGCTACCATGTCTGACCAGGGATAAGGAGGCTTGTTACCGTGTCTGACCAGGGATAAGGGGGCTTGCTACCGTGTCTGACCAGGGATAAGGAGGCTTGTTACCGTGTCTGACCAGGGATAAGGGGGCTTGTTACCGTGTCTGACCAGGGATAAGGGGGCTTGTTACCGTGTCTGACCAGGGATAAGGGGGCTTGTTACCGTGTCTGACCAGGGATAAGGGGGCTTGCTACCATGTCTGACGACTCAGTTCTGTCCCCAGGACCTACACAGCAGAAGAACCAACTTTCACAAGTTGTCCTATTACCCTACACATGCACCACACACAAATTAATTCATTAACTAATTAATTAGTTAAAGGGAAAAGAGGCAAGAATATTGAAAGTCTGCTTTAACAGAGTCCTCCAGAGGCCGAGCAACTACAGCTGCAGCAACATGCATGCGTTTCTGACACGGGACAGGAAGGAGAACCCCCTCTTCTCCAAAGGTCAAATTCTGAAATTTTCAGAGAGAAATTTCTTGTAGTTCAAAAAAGTACTAGAGAGGTACAAAGTCAGCTGGCACCCGGCCTCTTTGCAGAATGGGTATGGAGAAAGAGCCAGATAAATTGACTTCCCATGGGGCACAAATACATTTTTTTTTGTCATCTTGCATAGAAATTCTAGTCAGCACAGAAAAATTCAGAACCAATACAAACTTGTGTAATTTAGAGCACCTTTACAGGCTGCTCCCAAGACCATTCGGTACCCGTAAGAACGTGGCAGCCCCTCTCCTTCAAGGCATGAGAAAAATGTGCCAAGCCGTGGGCCTCAAGCCACAGCCGCCAAAGGAACAACACAATCCTAACCACCGGGCTCCACAGACACAAGAAGGCTGTCATATCAGCAGAATTCCCATTCTTGGGCCCTAAGCTCACCACCAAATAGAGCCATATTTGCCTGCTCTGAACTTAGAGAAGGGCTCCATGATACACAACTGGCTCCATGGAGCACCAGCAGGAGGGCACGGGGACTTGTGCTAGCGAGAAGGAAGGGTAGTAGTGATGATGACGTTAAGAGCCCCCTTAAAAAAAGAAATGTAAAATGTGATGGAGTACAAAGAAGACAAGACTTCTAAAGTGAAAATCTAAAATCTGCCTGAAGTGGCCTGAGGACCACCTCACTGCAAAAGGACAGGGATCCTTTCACCCCATGACCCTTCCCAAACAGTCTGCCCCTGAGCCAGCCAGAGCCCCACGGCTACCTTTTACCCTCTCTCAGTCCCCAGGCCACTTATGAGAGTCAGCTCTGTTGGCTCAGGGAAGTAAAAGCATCTTTTGTGAAGATCCCTATTTTGACTGGTCTGAGTGTTACAGCTAACAGGTGGAGAAATCTTCTTAAATATATGAGCATTATCATGACAAGGCCACTGGGATGGGTCAGTGCTGTAAGTCAGGCAGGGCTAGAAACTTCCGCTCCGCCATCAGGTTCCTCTTTAGCCTTGACAGATCAAACCCCAAGCCGAAGCAAGCTACAGAGACCAGTTCTGACTCTAAGCCAAAGGTCTTCACAGTGAGGGACCAAAGCCCAGAGCCCCAGATTAATCACCACTGGGTTGAGCTGAGCTGAACACCAGCCTGCAATCTGAGCCTGGGCACCACCTGCAGAGGGCTCTTCCCAGAACCTCCCTCCCTCCCTTCGGGCAGGACCCCAGGGCATGAGGGTGTCCACCTGCTGGCAAGGCTACCTGGGACAGGTATAGGTAACCTTCAGCTATCTCGCACTTGACAGACAAGTCATGGGTGATTTGGGTCATTTAGTGAGATAAGGAGAAATATGTATTGACTTACACAGTGAAGTCAGTGCCCCAAGAGAGAGAAAATCCACAGCTTCTCAACAGAGAGAGAAAGTCCAGTGTCTTTCTCATTCCTGTCCAATGAAGAAGTCTAGCTGAGACCAGCAGTGGGGGAAGGATGCCTTGGAGTTTGGGATCGTTGGATGTGTGCCTTGGGCACGGGGTACACATTCTTGCTACTTACAGAGAGAGAGCGCGCGCGCGCAGACTGAGGGTAAGGAAAGAGACACACAGGAACATCTTTCCAAAGCATCCCTTACACTGCCTGATAGTTTGGTGAAAGGAAGCTTCAATAGAAATGCCATCCCTTAAAGGTGAGAAGCACTTGCCCTGAGTTCCAAGATCTGTAAGAACAGTTTCCTCAATGACCTCGGTAAGCTTTTTCCAACACAGATGCAGGAGCTGATGACTGAGAGTGGTGGACATAATCTATCTGTCTATGCTTTTAAGGATCACAGTGTAAATTCTTTGCAGGTGGTAACCTGTGTGTAAAAGTATCAAGATGCTAAAAAGATTAAAGGAGGGAAAGTCATATCTTACAAACACTGCTTCCAGGTCCAAAGGCACAGAGGTTTCCTTCCCACCTGCCCATGGCCCTAGGGAACCAAGTGTGGAAGAGGTTGGACTCAGATTGAAATATGTTCCTTCAAGGGCAAAGAAAAGTACAGGTCAGGGGAGAAGTGCTGGAGTCCTGTGTGCACCCTCATCTGAGGACTAACAGCCCCCGCCTGACAGTCACAGCCTGTACGCCACAGCTTAGTCCTCAAGAACTCCCTTTGAACCTCCGGCCACAACCCAGAGTTAGGACAGAACAGTGGCTACAATTACACACTTGCTTGGGAAGGGGGTGGGTGCTGCATGTGACAGGCCATGAAAGGTCCCAGCCTATAAAACAGCCGGGAAAACAAACCCTTAATTTAAATGTTAATGAAAGTGTTGTGGAGACATCAGAGGCTTCCTGGCTGCTCAGAGAACAGCTACACAGGTCTCTGAATTTATAGCTCCCCTTTACCCTCCCGCCTCCCTCTCTGCCTCATCACCCACTGAAGTTTAAAGAGAAGGGGGGGGGGGGGTGAAAACGAAAGGTAGAAAGAAGGGAAGATGTGGGGAAAACCACCCTAATTTTGACATTAAGGCATGCTTGCACCTTAGGATGTGAGTGCTAAGTGATCTCTCTGTCAGTAGACGTGATCAAAGGGCACTAAGGCAAGCTTAGCACACTGGAGAACAGAGGACAGAGAAGGTGGGAGAGGTGGACTTTGGGAGGCAGGCAGTGCAGGCAGTAGGAGCAAGGACACTGATCCCTCCCTCCATCCGCTCTTCAGTTCTTTTGTTTTGTTTTGTTTTGTTTTGTTTTTTGGATTTTTTGAGACAGGGTTTCTCTGTGTAGCCCTGGCTGTCCTGGAACTCACTCTGTAGACCAGGCTGTCCTCGAACTCAGAAATCTGCCTGCCTCTGCCTCCCAAGTGCTGGGATTACAGGCGTGCGCCACCACCACCACCTGGCTCTTCAGTTCATTTTTAACTGATGCAGCAGAGTTGCACAGATCTACAGTGGCTGGCAGTGCAATAATTTGATGGGTTTATACATGGACAGCCATCAAGCCTGATCATTTCCATGTGTTAGAAACCTTCTGATGCCAAAGCACAGTAGTGTACTCCTTTAAGGCACAGGCAGGTGGATCTCTGAGTTTGAGGCCAGCCTGATCTACATAGGAGTTCCAGGACAGCCAGGCCTATACTGTGAAACCCTGCCTTAAACAATAAAATATAACTTCTAACACTTCCAGTTATTTTGAAACACATTGTAAACCACCTTGGACTCCTGTGACTTCTCTGCTGTGTCTCTAGTGACACTAGAGTTCTTTCCTCTGGTCTGTTTGTGTCCTCTGAGAATTTACCACATTTCACTACCTACCCTTCTGATCCCCCTGTCAGTCTGTGCTATCCAGGTCATGGTGAGCTCTCTAGCGACAACAAGATAATAGCTCTTTGTTTATTTAGTTTTTGTGAGATCGGGTCTCCCTGTGTAGCTCTGGCTATCCTGGAGCTAACTTTGTAAATCAGACTGACCTTAAACCCTCAAGAGATTCACTTACCAGGGTAAACCACCACACCCAGTGATAACAGCAATTCGTACCCAATGCCAGGAAACAGAATGAAGGGGCAGAGGACTAAGAGAAAGAGGAAGGAAGAAAGGCTGGGTGGAAAGGGAGATGAAGGAGACAGAGGAAGAATGGGGGGGAGGGGGAGGCTAGAGAAATGGCTCGGCCGATAAGAAGAGTACATACCTCTTCTAGAGGATCTAAGTTCGAGTCCCAGCATCCATGCCAGGTGGCTCACTAGTATCTGGACTGCAGTTCCAGGGGATCCAGGGTCTCTGGCCTTCTGAGGCCACCCCTACACATGTTTCTCTCTCTCTCTCTCTCTCTCTCTCTCTCTCTCTCTCTCTCTCTCTCTCTCTCTCTCTCTCATACACACACACACACACACACACACACACACACACACTACCGGATTAAAATTAAATACCAACCCTGAAACTGGAACCTAGAAACGGAGGCCTGTTACAGGGACCCAGCCTCAGCAGGTGAACTCTCTGCACATCATCTGACCTGCGGTAGCCCGGTGCCAGCTGGAGCATTTAGGTCAGTTTTTGACAAAGGAGCCAACCACACTAAAAATGGGTTTGAGCCAGCCAGGCATCATATTCATCCTACCCTAAATAATGGCTGAAATTCAGTCTTAGGAACTGAAACCATCCCCTCATCCCAGTGTCTGGTTCTTGCTTCTGATGGCTATGACCTGTTGAGAGGCTTGAATCGGCATGGGCAGTGCCACCCAGATGAAGAGCACAGCACTAAGGTTCTGCAGGACCTGACCCAATGCAACGCCCCCAGCACAGATGAGTGATGCATGGCAGCCTGAGCACATTCTGAGCTGCATCTGGGGCCCACCTAGGCCCACTCAGAGCGCTGCAATCCCTCATCCAGCCACAGCAGCCCCTTGCCCTCTGCTGTCTTGGTAGAAACTCCGACTCTCATCATCAAGGGATATCATGAGGGACACACCCTGCTGCATCTGACTGGCTCACAAAGCATAACGAGAAGCCATTCTTGCCTCATTTAGCAGGCCTTCTTTCCTCAAGCCCCAAAGGGGGATTCCTTTCGCCCCCAACTCTAGGATAGGAGAAAGAAATAGAGAAAGATCCTTAAGTCACTGTGGTCCACCTGAGCCATCAGGAGGACTGCTTAAAAGATGAAGCACCGCGGTCATGGTTCCTCTTTCTTCAGGTTGTCAAGGTTGGAGATCCCCTTCATATACACCACTCCATCGCCAACCAGAAAAGTGAAATCCACAGACAGACTCCTTATATTTGATTCTTCTTCCCTGCAAAGCAGCGAGTGAGTTCTGATGCCCTGGATCAGAAAATAGCAGCATCATAGAGAACCAATGAAAGCCACACTGAAACTGCCTCTTTTTCCAACTCCCAAACCTGTCAGGGTACACTCCACATGCAATTAACCATCAGTAAAGAAAGATGTACTTCAGCAGGCTGGCGGCAACATCTACCGCACACAGCACACAGCAAACCCTGTAGCTGCTGCAACAAACACCCTGCTCTCCCAGAAGCAGCATCCACAGCCAAACAGTGCACAGAGCTGGCTTTCCTTCCAGACTCACCTCCACGTCTGGGAGAAATGAAGCTTCTCCATCAACCCCCAGAGGCCACAACTCACTTCACAAATTTGAATTGGTACATTTCATGCAGACTTGGACTAATCCCCCACAAAACAAACAGGCCACCACAGTGCACAAAATGACACTGTATATTTAATAACACGGCTAAGTCAAGTCTCTACACCTATACCACTCATATATTTCCCTGATGACAGAAGCAGGAGAGAAGGGATTAAAGCCCAAGAGTGTGGGGAAACTTCCTGACCACAGGAGCTCACACAGCAGCAGTGTCCAGAGGCAAGGGCTCTACCCAGTGCCGTTTTCACTTCAGGGAAATAGGTATGGTGTCTGCAGAGAAAAGGAGAGCTACATGATTATCTCTCTTTTCCTTCCAGGCAAGCACAGATTCATCTCAGCACAGTACAGGCCCCAAGTGCAAGATGTAAGAGGTCCAGAAAACCAAAGACCTTCGTGTCTGCGTGCCCCTGGGATGGCAGAGGCATTTACCTAAGTGAGCCCAGGTCTCTCATATGTGGCCTTCCCCACCAGGCCCTATGTCAACTCTGGACACCAAGGAATGTTTTTGGGTTCTCAAAGAGCCTTTCAAGGGGCCTGGAACTGGAGCATGTGCATTCTGGGATTGAGCCTGGGTCCTCTGGAAGAACAGCCAGTGCTCTTACCTGCTAAACTATCTCTCCAGTCCACTTTTATTTTTTTTTAAAGATTTTATTTATTTATTTATTTATTTATTTATTTATTTATTTATTTATTATATGTGAGTACACTGTAGCTATCTTCAGACACACCAGAAGAGGGCATCAGGTCTCATTATAGATGGTTGTGCGGTAGATTGTGGTTGCTGAAATTTGAACTCAGCACCTTCGGAAGACGTTAGTGGTCTTAACCACTGAGCCATCTCTTCAGGTCTCGCCAGTCCACTTTTAATGGGGAATAAAGTCTTGTACATAGTTTTGTGGGGTGGGTATGATGGTACAGGCCTTTAGTCCCAGTACTGAGAAACAGACGTAGGTGGATCTCTGTGAGTGTGAGGTCAGTCTGGTCTACATAGTGAGGTCCTGGCTAGCCAGAGGTAAATACTGTCTCAAAGACAGCAAAAATAATTTTTTTTAAAAAAGCAGGAAAAGAGTTTTGTATTTACTAACTTCATTCAGATAAAAATAATTAAATAGTAATAAAATATATTAAATTTTATTAATTCACAGGAAAGTATTAAGAATTCACAGTGAACTTAGGAGCTATATCTGAGACCATATAATGTGTATAATGTGTTTCTAGGGGCTGGAGAGAGATGGTTCAGCAGTTAAGAGCATTTACTGCTCTTCTAGAGGTCCTGAGTTCAATTCCCAGCAACCACATAGTAGTTTACAAACATCTGTAATGGAATCTGATGCCCTCTTCTGGTGTGTCTGAAGATAGTGACAGTGTACTCATATATATATATAAAATAAATAAATAATTAAAAAAAAAATAATGTTTCTGCCACACAACTGTGGAAGACACAAATCACTTTGCTTCAAGAATATTGTGTGTCTTCTTTACCTCCTCCTGTTCACCCAACAGAGACAGGTAGGAAAATCCTAAATGGAACAGGGACTTATTCTGTAAGACCTGAGTCTTGACAGCAGGGTAAGAAGGGAGGGCGGACGCACAGGCAGCACAGGAAAAGCCCTGGCCTGCTGCCTTACTTTGAAGGCTGCTGTTGCTTTTAGCTTTTGTTTTGTTTGTTTGTTTGTCTGAGTAAACATAGCTCTGAGATATGCAGGGGTGTGGGTATAGGCAGGTGCACTCGCTCACCTTTTATTTCTGCACTTTAGAGGCAGAAGCAGACAGATCTCTGAGTTCAAGGTTGGTCTGGTCTACACAGTGAGTTCCAGGACAGGCTACAAAGAAAAAACTTGTTTCAAAAATAAAAAATAAAATAAATATAGCCTTGAGCTCATAACTGGCATTAAATATCTCCTTCTACAACTATTTGAAAATTTAAAAATTCAAAGTCATAGAAATGAAAGGTGAGCCGGGCGGTGGTGGCGTACTCCTGTAATCCCAGCATTCTGGGAGGCAGAGGCAGGTGGATTTCTGAGTTCGAGGGTTCTGAGAAACCCTGTCTCAAAAAACCAAATCCAAAAAAAAGAAAAGAAAAGAAAAGAAAAGAAAAAGAAAAAAGGAAGAAAAAAATAAAAAGAAACAAAAGGTGATACCTAGACAGAGCAAGGTCAGAATCCCTGCTTTGTCTTGGTCAAAAGCACCTCATTAAGTCTGGAGTTTGAGGGCCCATATCGTATGCTAAAATGTGCCCAAGCACAAACACATGAAAAGAAGGGGAAAACGACAAAGAACACAACAACAAAGTGCACAGGACTGTTCGAACAGAGAAAGACAGTCACTAAGAAAAGACCAGAGCAAGGGCTGCCTCTTCCATCTGCTCAAGGAAGCAGCAACAGGAACTGAAGCACTTGTCCTCTGAGGACAGTGGCCGCTCAAGACCCCTCACGTTGCCAATAAGGGGTCCAGGACCTTGTCACTCAGTGACTGACAAACACATTCAACAGCAACAGTGGCAGGGAGGTGACAGAAGGCAGCCACTGAGGGTCACGTCAAAAGGAAGAAGACAAGGAAGAGAGATTCCCATGGAGACTCCGCCTCCAGAAAGCTACAAAAGAACCACATGTCTCTGGGGAGGCAGCCACCTGCGGAAGCCCAGGAACGAGGCCTGCGAGGCCTGCGAGGCCTGCGAGGCCTGCGGCCTGAAAGAGCACATGCTGCACTGGGTAAGCCACAGAGGGAGTCACACAGCGGTACAGGACTGTCAGCTTTTCAGTCTGCTATACATCCTTTCCGCTCATCTTCAGTATCATCTAGTCAGGCCTATACAGAGTAGAAAAGAAGAGACTGCTTTGCCTACAGCCACCTACTAGTAGCAGGCAAAGGACTTTTCTCCTAGACTGCTAGAGAACAGCCTTGAAGCAGGGAGCTGGTGCTTAAAGCAAAGATGGGGCATCACTGTAGCACTGGGCGACCTGGAACTCACAGGAGTCCTCCTGCCTCCTCCTCTGAGCACTAGGAACAAAGGCAGGCTCCACCATGCCCACCTGGAGAACTTTCTTTTTTTTAAATTTTTGTTCTGAGACAGGGTTTCTCTGCGTAGTCTTGGAGGTCCTGGAACTTGCTCTTTAGACCAGGCTAGCCTCGAACTCACAAATATTTGCCTGTCTCTGCCTCTCTAACAGAAGAATTAAAGGCATGTGCCGCCACTACCAGGCTTAGAGAGTTTTGTTTTGTTTTTTAAAAGGCTCAAAGTCATGGACAAAGTGGAGAGAGATGGACCTATTAATACAATATAGAGATCCTAGCCCATGTATTTCTAAGTACAAAGGGGGGGGGGGGGCGGGCAATAAAACCCTAGCACATTCCCTAGATGTCTAGTGTGAAGTCAGAATCCCCAACACAAGCTTTTTTAGAAGAGAATTCAACTTGAATTCTATCCCATGGTGGAAGAGCAGAAATAGTTGTTTCCTCTGCCTTCTACATGTGCAGCCAAGGCACAAGTGCACGTGAGTGTACATACATACATACATACATACATACATACATACATACATAAATGCAATCCTTTTTAAGCTAGAGTCTGCCAGCATGGTGGCACCCATCTTTAATCTCAGGCCTGGGAGGCACATGTAGGCAGATCTCTGTGAACTCCAGGCCAACCAGGGCTACAGAGTGAGAGGCCGTCTCAGAAACAAAACAAACAAAAACAAAGTCTAAGACATCATTTGTGATCCAGGCGGTGGTGGCGCACGCCTGTAATCCCAGCACTTGGGAGGCAGAGGCAGGCGGATTTCTGAGTTCGAGGCCAGCCTGGTCTACAGAGTGAGTTCCAGGACAGCCAGGGCTATACAGAGAAACCCTGTCTCGAAAAAAACAAAAACAAAAACAAAAACAAACAAAAAAACAACAACAAAAAAAAGATATCATTTGTGAAATTAAGGAAAAAGTCATATCAAATAACTAGACACTCAACACTAAACAGCTAACCAACACTGGGCAAGTGTCATCCATGAGTAGGAAAATATACCAAGGATACCGCAGAGGATTGTGAGGAGAGCATAAATGGACCCAGAAAGACTGCACAGAGAGAGCGGCTAGTGACTACGTACTGGGAGTGTGGCACTTACACCACAGCAATGCTAGTATTAGAAAGTCACACCATTATCCATGGTCCAAGTTATGGCCAAACGCTCAACATGACTTTCTGTGATCTCAAATGCCTCCTGATGAGGCAGGCAAATTCCTTTCTCAACTTCTCTTATTGACAGCATCTGTAGTAGGTGTTATGTGGCCTTTTCTCTTGAGAAGAAACCCAGCATTCTCCAGAGGATGTGGCTAGAGTAGAAGACGCGAAGGTTGGGGTGCAGAGACAGGGACAGCCTGCCCACACCTCCACGACATGCACTAAGTGCGCGGACCGTCTCTAGCCAGAGCCCTTCACCAGGGAGCTGCTGCTGTCCCCATGCCAGCACACCTGTCACTCACTTCCCTCTAGCCCCACACACATCTAGGCACAGACACACAAGCCTGGCTGGCAGGCTTTCAGTAGGGTGGCGTTAGGGAGAAGCTGCCGAGGAGACAACGCTGGCAGCTCCATTTCTCCGTCCATTGCTCCCCATACCCTTCGCTTCCCTCTGGTCGCGTCTTGTCCCTTTCCTTTTCCCTACAATGCTGGAATGATTTGTTCTGAAAAGTGACAGGTTTATAGGTTAGCCGACACCTCTGCTCTGTGGAATTTTAATTAACTTCTCCCATCGTCAATATGCTAAGGAATGGGGTCTCCATTCTCTGAGGTCAGCAATGTGTTTCAGGTCCTGCTATATCAGCCGTCAAATTGAAGAATTAATGACGTGGCTAATCGGCTCTAATTCTTAGGAAGAAAGAAATTGAAAGGGAGTTGTGGAAGAGAGCATGAGGAGAGCTACAGGCTCCATGAAGTGAGGAGAAAGAGGCTGAAAGGGGCTGAGCAAAAGGAGCACCAACTTGTTTATAAAAGCAAGCGACTGACATATGAGGTAGTGGAGGAGGCAGCTCTCTAACTTTCCCAATTCCACTCAGGTAGGATGAGAGAGGCATCAGGGAAGAGCAGGAAGACAGTCTCTACTAACTTCTAAGATAGCTCAAGTACAGACAATCTCTAAATGCCCCTGGGGAGGAGAGAGGCCATCCTTGGTTCAGGATAGCCTAGACAGGGGCTGGAGCAATGGCGTATCAGCTAAGAGCACTGACTGCTCTTCTAAAGGACTCAGGTTTGGTCCTCAGCACCCACAAGTGTCTATAACCATCTGAGCTCCAGGCTCAGGGCATCCAACACCCTCTTCTGGCCTCTAGGGACACTGTATATATGTGATACACAGAGATATATACAAACAAAACATCCATACACACAAAACAATAAAATATTTTTAAAAGCGTAGATACAAAGCATATGATGTATTTGAAAGACACCGTCCACATGAAACTCAACATTAGGTACAATGATTATATGCCGATAAAATGTTTGTTAATAACAATAACCAAGAAAGCAGCAAATTTCCTTTTCTTTTCTTTTTTTCTTTCTTTTTCAATACAGGATCTCTTTGTGTAGCCCTGGCTATCCCAGAACTGTAGACCAGGATGGCCTCAAACTAACAGAGATCTGCCTGCCATTGCCTCCTGAGTGCTGGGATCAAAGGTGTGCACCACTACCTGACCAGTTTTACTTTTTTATATTGATCTTGCATACTTTGTTTTGTTTCTATTGTGTTGTTGAGTCGGGGTCTTACTCTGAGGCCTAGGCTGGTCTGAAACTCACCTTATAGCCCAAACTGGCCTTAAATACACGGGCAATGTTTCCTGCCTCAGGCTCCCAAGGTGCAGGGATTACAGGCATGAGTCAACACACCTGGCTAGTTAATCAGAAGAAACACCTACATGTTGGTTTAATCCTGGCCATCGGGAGACTGAAGCAGGAAGATCTAGCTCACGGTCAGTCTGAGCTGTGTAATGAGTTCTGGACAAACCTTGGCTATACATCAAGACGTATTCTGATTTTGGTGTTAGGGGCTTGTTTGTTTTTTAAAGAGTTGTGGGCTAGAGAGATGGGGAGGGATGCTCTTCCAGAGAACCTGTGCTTGATTCTTGATACCCTCTGTAACTGCAGTTCCAGATTCAGCACCCTCTCTGGTCTCCATGGGAACCGGGCACATGAGCAGAAGCATGAAGGCCAAACTACCTCAGACATAAAATAATAAAACTGAGCTGCACTTCCACCACAGCTGCCACTGCCTCTGCTCCTTTCCATGTATGGATGGGGCCCAGGTGGCAGCCCAGCACCTCCCCTCCTCCCTGTCACGCAGAGCCTGTAAGGGATACACCAGAAGATGTTTGCAGGGAACAAAGCAGAGATGAGTCCCGACAGCAGGCTAGCTGCTGCCACTACTCTCAGGCACACTGAGAAGCCTCTGCTGTGGAGCAACCCCAGAGGACATGTGCTCCAGAGGTGACACTGCCGCTTAGTTACAGCCAGTAGGAATGTTTCTCTTAACACTACTGCTCAGATGCTTAGGAAAGGTTATCTCAGTTCCAAAGTATAGTGAAAGACCCAAAGACTTAAAGTCCTTGGAGAACGTTTAAATCTCCAGGAGAGTGGTTCACAGCAACCTAGAATATACCAGTGAAAAATCTTCTAGCTTATCTGTCCTAACAAAATGAAACCATTCTTGAATGAGATAAAAATCCAAACATGTCTCCCTTACCTGAGTAATGGGCTGATAGCAATGGACCAGACTCGGTCTTCGGTCTGGATGGTGTGTAAGCACTGGCCCAGCCGGCCCGAGGCCAAAGGCCACACCTGGAAACAGGAGAGGAAATGCTCGTGTTGGCAATGCCTGGGCTTCAGAGGAGAATGTGCACCTTGTGGGAAGGGTGCGGCTGCGGAGCAGGGGAAAGGAGAATCCTCTCTGTCCTCAAGGCAGAGCTCAGGATGTGAGCAGAGGCCTCTCTGGCTTCCGGTTCAGCCACCACAGAGACAAGCCTTGCTTCCGGCCCCACCACCAACCTTCCCCCTACTAGTCCCACTTTCTCCCAGGCCATGAGAGGTGACACAGCTGTGTGTGAGACTTAGCTGAGGGAATGTAGATAGAAGCGGCCTGCCTCTCAGGAACGCCCTGTGTATGTGACTCTTCCTTCTATCTTTCACCAAAACTTTACTTTAGGCACATAGGGAGTGGCAGGGAGACCAAAGTGCGGGACAGGAGACATGCATGCTGTTAGAGGAGTAGGAAGAAAACTGCAAAACAAGGAGAGAATGGGGATGAGACTTCAAAGTGAGATGGGGTGGTGGTGTTTGTTTGTTCCTAATGCCCAGGATCCAAAGGTATTCATGTCAGCAGGGAGTTTTAGCACCTAGTGTCACCAAAAGTAGCAGAAAAGCTTAACTCTTTTAAGCTTCCATATCTCCACAGGTTAAAAATATGGCTTGGAGCCCACTATCTGGGCCCTATCAGTCAGGAATGTACATTAGCAGCCACTCTGGGCTTAACTCTAATCAACACTCCAGAGCCTCTCAGCAGCAGTGCATTTAGAAATCTCCCATTAAGCACAAGGCTCCCCTCACCTCACCCTACCCCAGATGACACACACACAGGGACATAAGCCTCTAACCAAACAGAAAGGAAACCTCAAATGTACAGGGCTCTCCCCAGAGCAGCCACAGAGGGACCCCTTGGCAGCTAGAGGGATCAATGACCTCTCAAGGTCCCCGCAGAGCTATAAGGGGAACACACCAAACTCAGGCAGGACCTTAGATGGAAGAACTTAAGGAAACATTCCTTCAGTGTAAGGGGCAGGTGATGGAATGGGGGTGGTCTTGCCTTCTTAGGATCACATGGTATCTCTTCCCTATAAAAGGAGAAAGTGTTTCTTAGAGTTTGTGGGTATGATGGAGTGGGGGATGGGGAAACAGTAGGAATAACTTTTCCCAAAACTAAGAAAAAAGTTTAACAAGAATATTCTGGATGAGAAGGGGGAAAAACAAACCGAGGGCAAATACCTCAGTATTTCCTGTAAGCCCAGGAGTCTAGCATCTGCTTTGTACTTAACAGCAAAACCCCTTGGTAATAACTAGATGCCCCTCTGGCTTCTTCCTTTAGACTGCCCAGATTGGAAGAGATCTTCGCCTTTGCCCTTTCTGAACTCCCTCAGAATCAGGTTCTTGCTTGTGTGGTGAAGAGGTACTCCTGACTTACAACGTCCCCAGGACGGCCTAAACCCGTTTTCTAGTAGCCTCCATGGAGACAGCTGATAGTATCTGAGAGCCCTCAAACCACAGGATAATGCTCCTGATCGTTAGGAGTGACTCAGGAAGTACACTGCCAATTCCAAGTGCCAGTGCCTGTCCCATAGCACAGCATCCTGTGGTAGCAAGAGTGTCCTGGCACCTGAGGGGCAGGCCTTGACATAATAAGCACGCGGTCAGATCTTTACCATCAGTGAAACAGACCCAGCCCAGAAAGCACTCAGTGAACACACACATTTATACAGCTCTTTTAGAAGGCAACCGAAGGCGGCTCTCCTACAGTGATCTTTGACTCCAGAACTCTAAGGATGAGAATTAATTACAAAAAGATCCTAAGACAAAACCTAAGTGATTAGACATTTGCAGCAGCCTATAATTACAGAGCAAGCCTATTGTCTTGGAATCTGACTCATCTGGGTTTGAACCCTACCTGTGACTTACTATCTTTGCTTAGAGATGTTTCCTAACTTCTTGGTCTCAGTTTTAGCCCACTGAATGGGGGAAATGCCTATGTCTCAGGACCATGGTCTAAAAAAGGGAAGGTAAGTACCAAGAGCTAGCACAGCCGATGCGCAGAATCTAGCAGACTTAAGAAAGGATTCTTATTCCCAGGATCTTGTATTCAGGAATAAACTAGATGCAAACATCCATCTACTAGAGAAAACTGTAAGAAAATAATGGTAAGTTCGCTTTTCCCCTGCCGCCGTCAACTTGTGCAGAGGCAGAAGCTCGGGTGCGTTCAAGATTCAGCATCACCCATAATCCACCGCCATGGCCGAGGAAGGTGTAGCTGCTGGAGGTGTAATGGACGTCAACACTGCTCTCTACAAGAGCTGCTGCAGACCGCCCTCATTCACAATGGCCTAGCAAGCGGCATAAGCAGAGCTGCCGAAGCCCTAGGCCAGCGCCCATCTCTGTGTGATGCGAGCATCCAGCTGTGGCGAGCCCATGAATGTCAAAATGGTGGAGGCACTTCGTGCTGAGTCCCAGACCAACCTGATAAATGATAAAGGTTGATGACGACAAGAAACCATGGGAACGGGTAGGCCTCTGTAAGATCGATCGATCGATCGATCGAGAGGGGAACCTTGGAAGGTGGCAGGTTGCAGTTGCGTAGTGGTGAAGGACTATGGCAAAGAATCTCAGGCCAAGGATGTCATCAAGGAATACTTCAAATGCAAGAAATAAGTAAATAAAACTTTGGCTCAAAAAAAAATAATGATAAGTTCATTTTGAAGCCATCTCCATAAGGGCTGGAGATATAGCTCAACTGGTAGAGTATTTGCCTATGTAAAAAGCCCTGGGTTTTATCTCTAGCATTACATAGATTGTGTGGTAGCACACATGTAATCCCAGCATTCAACAGGTGGAGGCAAGATCAGAAGTTTAAGGTGACCCTTAAACTACATAGTAACTCCAAGGGCAGCTATTAAATAGACACATATCTTGTAAGAAAAACAAAAAAAAGGGTTATAGAGAAGATACCACAGTGTATACTGTGTATCCAAGATATATTACAATTATGCAAAGGAAGTTATTTACCCAATAAGACAAAATGAATAAAATGCTTAGCACAGTGCCTGGTTACAGTCTACATTGCTAGAAAATAATCCTAGCAGGCATGTGGTATACAGATCTACAATCTCAAGAGGCAGAAAATTACAGGTTCAAGGTTAGCCCGAGCTACACAGCCAGACACTGTCTCAAAGAGAAAGAGAGGTAGATCTGAGGTTTTAGAGAAGGACCTAAGGCTACTGTTTATCTGAATCAACATAGCACCAAACCACCTACAAAATACATGCTTATCCCCACAGACAAAGGCTGCTGCTCTTAGCAGTAAACAGAGAAGCCTCTCCTTGAAGTACATACAAAGACCCGTGGCTTCACAAAATGCTCATTATAGGACTGTTGGGAGCTCAGACATAAGCAAGGCATTTATAGCACCGTCTACAGACTCAGGGAACACTCTGGAAGATGGCAAAGAAAGTTAAGAATTAGAAGGTAGGGGGTGGGGCTTCAAAATGCTATCTTCTAAGCAGGGTGTGTGCCTGGCACTCAAGCACTCTAGCAACTGTTACCACTGTTAACACTGTGACACTGGGCTCTCCTAGCAGGTAGTGAGGAAGGGGGGAGGGCTGTGTGCATTTTAGCGCTGCATTTATTGGCAGCTAACAGATTCTGGGGGAGGAAGAGGCATAGTGCCCTGTCACACACCTGCTTATAAAGACAGCCCTGTTAAACCTTAGGACACTAATAAGAACAGCTAGCAAATATACTGAAGAGATTTGTGAGGAAGATGGGACAGAGGCTGGAAAAGAACAACATAGGGTCGGGGGAACAAGGATGCATTGTAAACACACGTGGAATTATCAAGGAACAAAGTTACTCAAAAATAAACCCTCCAGGGACTACACCTGTCTGTGCCTCCCCAGCACTGGAACTAAAGACAAATGCGACTCCCCAGATGTGAGCCCTGACAACCCAAACCAGCTAGTAAGCACGCGACTCAGTCCGGTCTCTAGCCTGAGCTTTACTTACTGAGCAGTTGGGCAAGTTAAAGCCAGACTCTTTGCAAAGAACGCTACAAAGTCATCGATTAAGCAACAATTCAAAGTGGATATGAGATGGGAAGAGGGAAGAGCAGGGGACAGAAGCCTGGCTCCCTTGCTCTCAGAGACATAAGCTCACACGTATAAATGGAGACATGGGAGCACCGTTGGCTACCTGAGACCCTGTCTCAAACTAAAAATAAAAATAAAAATAAAAGCACAAACTACTGACCTCCTCGGGTGTCCTCTGCTGGTGTGCATTTTCTCCGAATATAAAATACAAATCAGAGAATTCTAAAAGCAGGAGACATGTTCATGAGCAGCAGGGAACCTGCTTAGCTGTTGTCTTCACATAACTCAGCGCCTGCCCTGAGAGAGCAGTCACTAGAGGGTACGCGGAGTCAGTTACAAAAGCTGCAACTTCTCTCTGCTGAGCTCTCTCTGTGGCTCAGAGGCCCATTTGCTGATATGAATAAGCATTTTGCTACAGTGGAGCCTCTAGATTCTAGGAAAGAGGTAATCGAGCCGTACTGGCTGGTTTTGCGTCAACTTGACACAGGCTGGAGTTATCACAGAAAAAGAAGTTTCAGTTGGAGAAATGCCTCCATGAGCTCCAACTGTGAGGCATTTTCTCAATTAGTGATCAAGGGGGAGGGTCCCTTGTGGGTGGTACCATCTCTGGGCTGGTGCTCTTGGGTTCTATAAGAGAGCAGGCTGAGCAAGCCAGGGGAAGCAAGCCAGTAAGGAACATCCCTCCATGGCCTCTGTGTCAGCTCCTGCTTCCTAACCTGCCTGAGTTCCAGTCCTGACTTCCTTTTGTGATGAACAGCAATGCAGAAGTGTAAGCTGAATAAACCCTTTCCTCCCCAGTTTGCTTCTTGGTCATGATGTTTGTGCGGGAATAGAAACCCTGACTAAGACACAAGCCCTGCAGAGGTCTTCTGCAGAGTTCCCACTGCGGCCCCAAAGCCTGTGCTCTGGCTAGGACTGCGGCGCCCACGACTGGAAATTTTCTTCTTTGTCCCAGAAGCAGCAACACTTGACACAGACTGGATGAACTGGATGCACAAAGCGAAGATGACAAGTGTTTGTCATCTTTCACGTCTTGGTGGATGTCAGTGGATCGGGTGATCTGGCACTGATGCCACCACCAACAGCCCCGCCCTCTCCACTGCCTGCTGGCCACATCTTCTCTCCAGAGAATCAGTGAAAACATGTTTTAATTACCAGCCTGATTGCTTATAAACAAGGTGGTGAAAAATTAACTTCTCCAAACAGTGAGCAAGCAAGAGGAGGGAGATTTTAAAATAAAATATTGGGGTTAGAACTCAACCCACAAACTTGAGGAAACCCAGCTCGGGGATGAACAGCTAGCCAGGCCCCGAGCTTTTGCATTCACACCACATTTCCAGAGAGTGGCACGCATCCCAACCACTGGCCTCTCCTCCCCCAGGCCAGCTGGCAGGAGCACAGCCTGGCGCAGCAAGCTTATGTAAAGGCACAGAAGTGAGTTCTTTAGTGTTTCTCTTCTCCCCTGCCCTCACCCAGTGCTCTCAGCCAATCCTGGGACTCCAGGCTCTAAGCTCCTCTCTTACCCCAGGCCCCATAGGCGGGAGGAAATAACCGTGAGTGCGGTGCGGTGCAGGGCGGTGCAGTGCAGTGCGGTGCGGTGCGGTGGTGCGGGGAGAGGCCTCACCTTGGCGGTCCTGTCCCTGGAGCCGCTCACAATGATGCCGCCTTTGCAGTCCACACAGTTCACCTCCTGCTCGTGAGCCGAGTACTTGACAGTGAAGGCACTGTGCTTCGTGTGAACCCCGATCTTCCCATCTCTGCAAGAGAAGGAGGAGGCCGCTCCAGGAGTTGACTTGTAGAAAGAGGGCAAGCCTACTGAAACAGCCCATGCATGTCCAGGGATGTCTGGATTTGCCAAACAGTCTGCAACTTGGCCCACAGGAGCTGAGTTTTTAGACACTGTTACTTCTTCAGCACGCTTGAGGCTAACAGAGCCGAGACAAAATAAACTTTCCTTTAGAGAACATGCATTAAAGGCCCTTCCTGTTTTCTTCTCTGGCTAACCTATTATCAGCTTTTAGTAAATCTGTTTTAACTTTAAGTGCTAAAAAAAAAAAAAAAAAAAAAAAAAAAAAAAAAAAAAAAAGCAAAAAAGCCAGAGGCTCCAGGTCCCGGGTCCCTGCAGCACACTAAGGAAGAGGTGAAGGACCCGCCAGCACCGCCAGCACTCACCCTCCTGAACTCACCCTCCTGCACTCACCCTCCTGCACTCACCCTCCTGCACTCACCCTCCTGCACTGATGATGTGCGAGTTGGCCAGCACAAAGTGACAAACGTCCTCATCGTGCCCAGCGAAGACTCTGAAGGGCGGCCGGTTCAAGCTTGCACCATCCGGGCGGAACTGGTAGGCCAGGATGAAATTGGCCTGAGATAAGTACAGAGAAGTGTCCTCTAGCTGCATCCAAGGCATCTGACTAGAGAGGGGGACAAGACAACAAAAATGTAGAGGCGCTGCCTACGTCTTTCTTACAGAAAGGCAGGGCTGAAAGGAGTAGGGGAAGTTGAGGAGACTCCCGGCCAGGTAATGTGACCTCTGATTCTGGCTAAGTCCAACTTAAGTTTCAAGACTCTAAGACTTGCCATGTATACACTGCTCAATAGATCAGGTAAGGTGTGATAGAGAAAAGACAAGTTGTAAGAAATCCCATTCCCTTGTTATTGGATCAGAGACATATTTACAAGTGAAAAGAAAATCTAGCCATTTAGAAAAGAAAGCAAACCTGCTCAAGAGATTCCTAGACCCTCCCAAGGACAGGGACGGTCCTGTCCGGGAGGGAAGTGTGGCGATGCAGAATAACTCCAAAGCAGCTTGCTGCAGCTCGGGCTAGAAAGAGCTCAGCTCTCAACCGTAAGAGAGAAAGGCCACCGGCCAGGCATGGGACTAGAGCCTTAAGAGAAAGACTTTGCTGGGCAAGTGGCATCACTCCTGAGTGCTAAAGTAAGAGGACCGGGCGGGCGCTTCAGGCCATCTGCAATACACAGATAGGGTGAGGCCGTCAGGACGTTAAGATCCTGTCTCAGCGGAGCAGTGGTGGTACACACCAGTAATCCCAGAACTCAGGAGGCAGAGGCAGGTGGATTTCTCAGTTTGAGGCCAGCCCGGTCTACAGAGTGAGTTCCAGGACAGCCAGAGCTACACAGAGAAATCTTGTCTCAAAAAACCAAAACAAAAAAACAAAACAAAACAAAAAAAAAGATCCTGTCTCAAAACAAAGGGGAGTGGGAACAAAGGGAGAAGATGGGGATGGGGGGAGGACAAGGGAAGAGAAGGAGAGCAAAGTGAGGGAAAGAAGGAGAGGAAAGGGAAGGGCTCTCACCAGGCTCCCTGATGGGGCCTAAGCCCTGTCCCTGAGTCTTCCTGCCCGTGCCTATCCTAGCTAACAGTCCTGGAGCTACCAAGTCTCAAGAAATACACAGGGAAAGCTGACTCATCCCCACATACAGACATATCTCCCACTGCCAGACTTGTCTGAGCAAACGGGCCTGTGGTTCTTCCCCAAGCTCTTTAAAACCAGCGTCATGGGAATGTGGAAAAGCTCTGCAAATTGACTTGCCGGGCCATTAAATGCAGCTCGGACTTTGTAGTAACTGAGTTTCTACTCATGCAGTTTTTACAAGCGTGTGCATTTATTATACAGAATATGTGTGGAGCGTATACAGAGATCTACATTCTTATTCATCGTTTGCACTCTTCTTCAACATCTTTCCCACAATTATGTAGATCACTCAAATGGGCAGCAAACTGAGAAAGCTGGACTGTACTTACAACCATGTGGTAGACAGACATTTACCTAGGACAAGAAACCAGGTTCACGCCAGGTAAATAGTGGCGAATCCTGGGGCGACCTGGTAACTGTTCTGTTTATTTGCCAGACTGCCTCAAATTAATGCCCTAAAAGACAGCACCAGGACCAAAAGCTCGTTAGGGAAATTTTCTTTGATGTTAAAGGCACAAATGGTGGGTATGACGGCACTAGCCTGTAGTCCCAACTGGAGGACAGCAAGTTCAGGTCAAACTGGGCTACAAAGGGGACCCAGCTCTTTAAGAAAACCTCCACTAGGTAGAAATGGAAACCAGACAGTAAAGCCTTTCACCATAAAAATCCACCTTCCTCTTTCATAACTTCTCTATCATAATACCTCCACATAATTCACAGCAACTGACATCAGCCAAACCACTGGAATCAATGCAAACAAGATACAGGGTCACTGTGGTGGTGTGAATGAGAAAGCCCCCATAGGCTCAGATATGAAAATGCTTAGTCACCAGAGAGTGGAAGAAACCGTTTGAGAAGGATTAGAAAGAGGCCTGTTTGTGTTTGTGTGTTTTGTGTGTTTGTGTGTGTGTTTGCATGTGTGACCTGTTGTCTATGGATCAGGATGTAAAACTCTCAGCTACTGATCCAGTGCCATGTCTGTCTGCTTCCTGCCATGGTGATCATGGACTAACCCTCTTAAACTGAGGCAAGCCCTCAATTAGATGCAACCTTTTTGTGAGAGTTGCCTTGGTCATGGTTTCTTTTCACAGCAATAGAACAGAAACTAAGACAGTCACCAAAGGTAGAAGTGTGCCTTTTCTATGAGCAAAGGGACAGGTCTGTCAGAATGAGAAGCCACAAAGCTCCTAATACGCTGAAATCAGCCAACCAGAAGCACTGTTTGGGTAAGGTGCAGATAACTATGAAGTGCTCTGGTACTGATGGAGAGCGCCTGTGCCTTAACAACCATTGTTATGGCACCCGGCTATGGGGAAGGCTCCATATGGGGCTTGTGCCACCCAGGGGGAAAGCACTTGCTGTAGAAGCCTGAAGGTGGATTTCAAATTCCCAGCACTGTGTACAGAGAGACCCAGCTTCTACATAAGAGCCTGTAACCACGGCTCTGTGCAGTGAGAAGTAGAGACAGGAGGCTCACCCAGACCTGACAGCTAGCAGCCTAGATCCAGTCAGAGACCCTTTTCAAGGGAATTTGACAGAGGTCACCCTGAGTCCTCTTTTGGCCTCCAGGAACTGTTTTGCACACCTGCACATGAGACATACACCACACAGACTCACTGGCACTCTTCCTAAGTCCTACCTCACATATGCCTAATATCCCATTTTGCCTTTCTTTAAAAATTACATTTTCTTTCTTTACTTTGTACGTGCACAAAAGTTTGCACATGCATGTCACTGCACGCATGTGGAGCTCAGGCACCAACTTTTGGGAGTTTCTTCTCTCCATGTGGCTCTCAGGGAACAGAACAGATGCACATGTCAGGTTTTCCTCATGAACATCTCCCAGCCCCCAACTTTGCCTTTCACTAAATTAGAAGAAATAGGACTGGAGGTATAGCTCAGCATTATAGCACCTGCCAAACATGGGCTAGGTCCTAGGTTTGAGCCCTAGAATCATGATTCCCCCCCCCCAAAAAATGAAGAGTTTAACAGAATCCAAGAGGAGAATTAACTTCCTAGAGATAATATTTTAAAAAATAACAATCATAGCTAGGTAGTAACAGTGGCACATGCCTGCAATCCCAGCACTTGGGAGGCAGAGGCAGAGGATTGCTAAGGCCAGCCTGGTCTACAGAATGCTCTAGGGATATACAGAGAATCCCTGTTTCAAAAAACAAAACAAAAACACAGAGAGAGAGAAGAAAAAGAGAAAGAAAAAAAAGAAAAAGAAAAAGAAAAAAATGAGATAGGATCCTCCTAAGTTACTCAGGCTGGCTCTTTAGCCCAGACAAGCTTTGAAATTGAGATCCTCCTGCCTCATACTGTCCAGCCCCCAGAGTGCATTTTTTAAATAATCTTTTTTGAACTTTGTTAGCAAGTCATCCTTCTGCTGGGCTCTTTGTGGTATCTAAAGAACCACTAATAGTTACCCCACCAGAGATAGCCCCTATGATCTAATTTCATATTTTCTACTATGCTCTTTGGTCTTGGAAATTCTTAAAAGGATCAAGAAGTAAGGCTAAAAGATGGCTTAAAGGTTAACAGCCTTGTTGCTCTTTCAAAGGATCTGGGTTCAATTCCCAGCACCCATGTGATGGCTCACAATTGCCTGTAACTCCAATTCCTGGGATTCTGATGCCCTTTTGGAACTTCCTCAAGTACTGGGCATGAATAGAGATACACAGAAACAAAATACTTACAAGCCAGGCTTAGTGGTGAGCATTTTTAATTCCAGAACTTGGGAGGCAGAGGCAAGCAGATCTCTGTTAGATCTCTGCTTGTTAAGAACAGCCTGGTCTATACAGTAAGTTGGGAATAGCCAGAGCCACATAGTGGGACTCCATTTCAAAACAACAACAAAAATACATATAAAATAAAAACAAATAAACATTGTAAAACAATCAAGAAGCCACTTACCTATATCTCCACTTCAGTAGAATCCTATCTCGGCAGCGCCCAAGCCGCCAGTTCTGAGACAGCTTCACCCGTTCCTTTACTGGAATGCTGGTCATCCTAGGTGCAAACAGAACAAAGAAACAAAGAACTCAGTTACTACAACTCATTAGTAGTAAGAGAGGATTCTAAGGACTTACTGAGTCAGGGCTTGGAAACATGCAGAATAGAGTCAAATATAAGCTAAAAAGCTTATGAGATCAGGAACCAACAACTCCTATCTCCCCACATGGCTAATCAAGAAATCCAGGCAGAAGTCTACCCTTTAAACTATTACAAGTGTCTATGTGATGTCAAAACAGTCTCGTGAAAAGCACGACAAGAAAGTGCTAGGGCCACTGAGACAGCTCCATGGGTGTACTGGCTAGTTTTGTGTGTCAACTTGACACAGGCTGGAGTTATCACAGAGAAAGGAACTTCAGTTGGGGAAGTGCCTCCATGAGATCCAGCTGTGGGGAATTTTCTCAATTAGTGATCAAGTGGGGAGGGCCCCTTGCGCGTGGTACCACCTTTGGGCTGGTGCTCTTGGGTTCTATAAGAGAGCAAGCTGAGCAAGCCAGGGGAAGCAAGCCAGTAAGGAACATCTCTCCATGGCCTCTGCATCAGCTCCTGCTTCCAACCCTGCTTGAGTTCCAGTCCTGACTTCCTTTTGTGATGAACAGCAATGCAGAAGTGTAAGTTGAATAAACCCTTTCCTCTCCAACTTGCTTCTTGGTCATGATGCTTGTGCAGGAATAGAAACCCTGACTAAGACAATGGGAAACACACTAAAGTCTTCGCAGAAAGAGAGAACCGACTGCCAAAGGCTGTCCTCTGACCTCCACGCGTGTGTCATGCATGTGCCTGTCCACATGTACATTGTGAGCATACACGGTGATAATATGACATGAGACTGATGCACTGCCTCCTGACATGGTGAAATAATCATAAATCATTTCTTTTAATTTTCTGGTACTGAAGCTCCTAGACATCCATCTTGTAAAACGCTTGGATATCCTACCTCATACCAAGCACGGGAAGTTTACATATGAGAAACAAGCACAGAAAATCTACAATATAAGGCTATTAGAATAAACTGCATGGGCTAGAGAGACGGCTCAGCGGTTAAGAGCACTGACTGCTCTTCCAGAGGCCCTGAGTCCAATTCCCAGCAACAACATCATGGCTCACAACCATCTGTAATGGGATCCGATGACCTCTTCAGGTGTGTCTGAGGACAGTGACAGTGTACTCACATACATTAAATAAAATAAATAAATAAATAAAAACTATATATATAAATCCATCTAGCTGGACTAAAACAACAAAAACAACAAAAAAGGCATGTGTCTATCAGGGGATAGGCAAAGTTCTTGGGATATAGAAAGCAAAAACAGAAAAGAAAAAAGCTAATGAATTAGATTTTATCAAAATTAAGAATTATCCCGAATAATGACTGTACCAAGCCAGAGTTTGGGAGGAAATATTATATATGTGAATATATTAAAATGTCATATAAATATAAAACAAACGTGGACTCAGACATCTCTCAATACATCTAGGCTGGCCTGGACTCATTCTGCCTCAGCCTCCCAAGTGCTAGGGTTACAGGCATGCTCCACCACACTCACACTCTGTATTCACACATTTTTAAAAGACCAATAACATTTCCTATCTGATGATAGAACAAGATGGCACAGCCATTTGCTGAGCCCACAGGGTTATTTTAGGTTGTGATGGGTGTGAGTACTTCCGCCTACATCATGCACGTGTACCATGTTTATATCTGGTGCCTGACGAGGCCCAAGAGGACATGAGATCCCCTAGAACTCGGCTCTAGATGTTGTAAGCCACCATGTGGTTGCTGGGAACCAAACCCAGGTCCTCTGCACGTGCTCTTAACAGTGGCACCATCTCTCTGCCTGCCCCGACTTTAGAAAAAAAAACACAATTATAAGGAATGCAGGCAACAGTACACACGCTGTGTCCCATCCACATGAATGTATGAAAGGGCCAATTAGCCAAACATGAAAAAACCAAACTGTCATAAGGATGAATGGCTGACGAGGCAGGGGGGGAGTGTCTGGAAAGGAGCGCGTGGAAACCCTCTGAGGTCTGATGTTCTGGATCTAGATCTTGAAGGGCTTTGGGAACATCTACCAAACAGGCGTCAACTGGCCCAGATGTGGTGCCCCAGGCCTAGACTCAGGATGCTGAAGCAGGGACTCCTGAGTCCAAGGGCACCTGGGCTGTCTACACAGTAGAGCAGCCTGAGCCACACAGAGACACGGTCTCAGGAAACAACAGCGGTGCCATCCAGCTGGCTCAGAGACAGGCTCCGGCCACCGACCCTGCACCTGAGTCCTGTCCACAGGGCAAGAGGAGAGAACTGACTCTCACAATTTATCTCTGATCTCTACATGTGATACACACATACATAAATCAACAAACTTCAAAGGATCAAGTTTAAATTTGAGCACTTTACTCAAATATAATAATCCAAATCCACTGTGTACACATTTTTAGGAAAACCCAAAAACTAATATAATGTATGTTCAAATATGGCCAAATAATTATGAGTTCTAGACAGTAGGTATGTGAGTATTCATTGTATAATTCTTTTCTATATGTTTTAAACTTTTCATTACAAAAATGTTTGCTGAGCAATGGGTATCCAGAAGAAAGGGATGAAAGAGGCAGGAGGGCACAGCAGTCAGGAAATGGCAGAGTTTGGGGTGTAGAGGCAGCAGGAAGCTCAAAGGCCTTTTGAGAATACCTGATAGAAAATCATGGGCAAGAGTCTAAATTCCCATTTTAGGTGCCTATGTACCTGTGTCTCCATGGCTTCATATGCATGACTGTACAAGGTTCACTGCTTGGACACTCAGTGATGACCACTGTATCTACCTAGAAATTCACTGACAATGAAGAGACATACATACATACATACATACATGCATACATTTCTCTGTCTCTACTTATACCTTCACGTGTACCGCCCAACACCAAAAGCCAAGGAGAAAAAGTCTCACTTTTCTAAAAAAAAAATATCATTTGCTTTTATTTATATGAGTACACTGTAGCTGTCTTCAGACTCACCAGAAGAGGTCATCAGATCCCATTACAGATGGTTGTGAGCCACCATGTGGTTGCTGGGAATTGAACTCAGGACCTCTGGAAGAGCAGTCGATGTGCTTTTAACTGCTGAGTCATCTCTCTAGCCTGAAAATCTCACTTTCAAGAGTCTAATGACTCTTTCACACTTGAAAAGATGGCTGGGGCAGGCAGAAGTTATCCAATTCATTTATTTGACCAGAATAATTCTTTTAATTTGTAAAGTAGTGCATGTAGAGGACTGAGAACTTTAAAGACACAGGTACATATCTTAGAAGATTAACAGTATAAAAATGAGCCATTCTAACTGGGCTGCAGTGGCACACACCTTTAATCCCAGCACTTGGGTGATAGAGGCAGGTGGATCTCTGAGTTCAAGGCCAGCCTCGTTTACAGAGCGAGTCCCAGGACAGCCAGGGCTACACAGAAAAACCCTGTCTCCTGTCTCTGGAAAAAAACAAGCCCTTCTAATCCTAATCAAGATCTCCTCCCTCTGCCCGTTACTCGGCTCCTCCAATTGTAAAATCTTATTTAAGCATGAGGCATTTATGCTTTTATATATTTCCCAATTCTTCTACAATGTAATATTTAATAAGGGGGAAAATGTCATCCCATAAAATATAGATGCTTGGAGGTGTATGGTGTGAGGCAGTATGGCATGGGGTGGAGTAGAATGTATATGCATTTGTAAGACTCTGGATCCAATTTTTAGCATACATTAATTAAAAAAATTGATGGTGTTGACAAAACAGAACAAGTACTAATAAAGCAAAAAAAAAAAACAAAGCAAAAAAAAAAAACTGATTTAGATGGCCATCTCATACTACAGTATGACAAATTTAAAAAAAAGAAAAAGAAAAAAGGAAGCTTAGTTAGACCTGATAGCACAAGCCTAAGATCTTAACACTCAAAAGGCTGAGACAGGAGAATTTATTGTGAGCTCAAAACTAGTCTGAGTCTTACTTATACTGAATTCCAATTTACCCTCTCTATATGCAAGATTTTGTCTCATTTAAAAAAAAAGCAAAAAAAAAGTCAATTTAAGATAGTTTAGGTAAGCCGGGCGGTGGTGGCGCGCACGCCTGTAATCCCAGCACTCTGGGAGGCAGAGGGAGGATTTCTGAGTTCGAGGCCAGCCTGGTCTACAGAGTGAGTTCCAGGACAGCCAGGGCTATACAGAGAAACCCTGTCTTGAAAACACCAAATCCAAAAACCCAAAAAAACCCAAAACAAACAAACAAACAAAAAAGATAGTTTAGGTATAAGAAAATGAAATACATACACACGCGCACACACACACACACTCTCCAACAAAAATAGAAACAAACATACAGATTATAAAGTGTGTAAGCTTGATTCTATTAAGTCTTAAATGCTAACAGAGGTGGGAAAAAGAGATTGAAAGGTAAATAACAGAGAACCTAACATTACAAACACAAGTTTCATCTCTAAAACTTTTAGGGAGCTGATAAAAATCTATCAAAACAACACTCTGTCTCTCGTATCCAGTCATCCATGTCTAAGACCCTGAGAACAGTCGTGTGAGGTTCATTCATGAAACACTGAGAAAAACATTGCGGAATACTAGTTTACAGAAACGTACCTTCAAACAAGTATTAAACACTGCCTCACCTCTATTAAGTAGGAAAGCCTGACAAGTTTTGACTTCATAAGCATTTGGGTTTGGTTACACATTGCTGGCACTGCTCTTCTGATCTTAGATTTCCACTGTGAGCACTGTATCACAAACAAGTAACCCAAATGGGAGACACAGTAGCCAGTGTATGGGCTGGAAGCAGCCGAATGCCTGCCTGCGGGAGAACAGCACACAAACCCTTTGGAATAGACCATGTGCAACCTCTAGGAACAACAAATGTGAGGAATCAAAACACAGAAACAACTATTGTACACTAAACAATAATAACTGTAAGGCTAAGTAAAAATACCAAATAAAATTCTGTTTCTATAGATAATAGATCAGAAGATGTATATTAATGGTGCTTTAGGACACGGGCAAGTTTCTTTAATATACATGAAATTATAATATTTCTGTTTACTCTTAACTCGACAGATCAGATAGAGCTCAGAGAAGCACTGAAAGCAGACTCAGGAAACTGGAGTCGCCTCCAGTGCGCATTATGCAACTGCAGGTCACTTCCTGTCTATTTCTACACCTATGAAATGTGGATATTTCACACAGGGCCAGAGATGGCTCAAGGAAAAGAGCTTGCCACACGAGCCTGCTGACCCGGGTTTGAGCCCCAGAACCCACAGTGGAGGAAAGCACCAACTCCCAAATCTGTTCTCTGACCTCCTCTACTGCTTCAGTACTCACATGCATAACGCACATATTCAACTGAATAACAAGATATTGAACATAATTCACACAAGTGTGATACTCCAAAGATGACACATAAAGCAAATTTATAATTTATAAAGTGATTATATGCCACCACAGAGACATTATTGTCTTGTAAACACAAATATATCTACTAACTAATAGCCAATATCAGTGATGTCACCACTAAAGCTAAACTAGTAATTATTTGTTTTCTTCTAATCAATGGCTCTTCTACTATCATACAATTTATCTTTTAGGCTGAAGGTTAACAGGATGGACACGGATATGTTAACACTAAACTATTTTACTGAACTCTCCTATCGGGTGCATGTGGTCCACGGTTTCATATTACTAGAGAGCAACCTGTACCACAGGTGGAGAGAACTAAGGACAGGAAAAGAGCTGACCCGGAACTACAAAAGCACACACTGTTCTGCCAACACTTCTCTGCAAACGCCCCTCCCCACGCCACAGAGAGGAGAGCTGGCAGTTACTCCGCTCCTATGTTAGGTCTAAATTAACAGGCACGGGTAAGGTCCAAATGATGAAACAGCACACTTCCTACGTTAGGATAAAGATGTTTATCTGCCTGGTAACTTAACAGTAACTTGGGGACTCTTTACTGAGGATCATGGCACTCTCCTGAAGAGTCTCCACACCAAGAAACATTCAAAGTTGAGCTTTAAAAACTACTACCAGCCAGGCGCTGGTGGTGCACCCCTGTAATCCCAGCACTCTGGGAGGCAGAGGCAGGCAGATTTCTGAGTTCGAGGCCAGCCTGGTCTACAGAGTGAGTTCCGGAACAGCCAAGCCTATAAAGAGAAACCCTGTCTCAAAAAAACCAAATCCAAAAAATCAAAACAAACAAAAACAACAAACAAAAACCTACAACCAAGTGGCAGATACAGGTGTCTTCTCTCTTAAGAGTCACCTTAGTGACCGCTATAATCAATTAGTCGTGTTCCCTCAAATCAGCTCCAGCTTCTACAGGAGCATTCCACATGGCTTTGACTTGGAAAAGCGCCACTTTGTTAAAGGTGACTTCACAGCTTTTCCAACCCCCTTCACCAGGTCTCCCTAGCTGGTTGCTAAACTCTATCTTAATTTTTATTGGCTTCCATACATGAAAAATGAAGCTGCCCCACCCCCAACAATCTGCTCTCTCTGAGACCTGTCACCATCCGTTCAAAGAGAGAGGGAAGGACTAAGGAGAAAAGGACTTGAGAGGACAGAGGCTGGTGCACCTCAGAAATCAACAAAGGTCTCGCTCTCACCCTCAAAACGGCCTCTGGCTAACCATTTCTCCCAATTACTGATATAAAGTGTGGGTGCTCCCCTCAGAGAAAGTGATTAGTGCCCTGTAAATAAATCTCCCTGTGGTTGTTAATGCAAGGAAAAATCTCTAACTTGGCCCATGGGCCTGGCTGACCTGCCATTTTCCCAGCCTCCTTCCTCGCCTCAGGCGAGTTTCTTCACTCACTCCTCCATCTCGGCTTTCGGGTTCTTAGTTACCATCAGAGTCTGACTGCATTCCTGGGTGCACGGACTATTTTAAACAAAACAATATGACATGCACCCACCGTAAGCTACCTGCCTCCTTAATATCTTAGCACGTGAGTCCAGGAGGGGCAGAAATAATCCAGGGGGTTACCAGAATGATCCTTCACTTCCCTCTCCAATCTCACACCCCAAACCCAAAAGCAAATAAAGAAATCTGATCTAAAGAATAATGGCTCTGTGTGTGTGTGCATGAGTGTGTCCCTTTGTCCATGGGGTGTGTGTGTGTGTGTGTGTGTGTGAGCCAAAAGCAAATAAAGAAATCTAATCTAAAGAATAATGGCTCTGTGTGTGCATGTGTATGTCCATGTGGGGAGCGTGTGCACATGTGTGTATATCTGTATGTGTACACATGTATGTCTATGTGTCTGTATGTGCATTTGCATGTGCATGTAAACATATATGTGTATACATGTATGTCTCTTTGTACATGTGCACATTGCACAGTTACGTGTGTGTGTGTGTGTGTGTGTGTGTGTTAAGATCCTAAGTCTATGGAATTTTCAGGATCAGAAAACTCCTCAACCCCTTTCCTCCCATCACTTCCTCGGTTTTTTTTTTTTTTTTTTTTTTTTTTTTTTTTGGTTTTTCCAGTCAAGGTTTCTCTGTATAGCCCCAGCTGTCCTGGAACTCACTCTGTAGACCAGGCTGGCCTTGAACTTAGAAATCTGCCTGCCTCTGCCTCCCAAGTGCTGGGATTAAAGGCTTGTGCCACCACCGTCTGGCTCCCTCCCTGTCATTTCTTGAAGCAACTCCCCTTAATAACAACACTTCCCACTCAAGTAACAGGCAAGACTGCTACTGTGGAATTTGGGAAGATCAGGTATGGAAGAAAGACCCCATGGGCACTGAGTAAGGAAGCTTGGGACTTGCTTTTCCCTTAGCACCACATGGCTTTTCCTTGATTTCCTCCTTTCCAGAACATAGATCTTCCCCATATTGCCTGAGCTGAGCCCACCAGTCCTAATCATCCTAAAAGTTCAAGCCACCCAATGAGGAATAGAAATATTATGAAACCATGTTAAATTACCCCAAAGTCTAGGATGAAGTAAAATGGCAGGAAACATCACTGTGAGCAAAGACCCCGCCTGGGACAGCATAGAGCTGAGGAGACTGCCTGCGCCTCCCTTCACAGGACTTCTGAGGTCAACCCACTTTATCCATCTCACAGCCTCGAACTCAGAAATCCGCTTGCCTCTGCCTCCCAAGTACTGGGATTAAAGGTGTGCACCACTGCCCGGCCTGGTTGGCAAAATTCTTGACACTTACTCATGAGGACCTGAGTTCAGAACTCCAGACCCAGACAAAAGCCAGGTATGGTCATGATGTCCACAGCGCCAGCACAGGGAGAGAGCGTGTATGGCAAGTAAACTGTTTGCCATGCCGTTCAGGTTCTAAGAACTCAGATAAAATCCTGGTCCTGGTTGGGCAGAAACAGGTGGATTTCAGGGGCTTCAGGACACCAGTCTAGCTCAAATCCCAAGTTCAGTGCAAGACCCTATCTCAAAAAAAAAAAAAAAAAAAAAAGAATAAGGAAGAAAGTAAAAAGGAAGAGGAAGGGGAAAGAAGGAGAAAGAGAATAAGAAAAAAGAAGAGAAGGAGGAAGAGGAAGAGGGGATAGGACACCCAGTGTTAATCTCTGGCCTCCACATGCACACACACACAAGTACATCCACACATACATATCCACATACACACAAAAATACACTCGCACACATGAATATACATCCACACAAACACACAACAAACATTAAATGAATTTTACCTTGAGATTATGGTAGAATTTCCATAATGTCTAAAGTGGCCCTAAGCCAATTAGAAGCTGATACAAAACAGGGTCTCAGTGTAACACGCACATCCCAAAGCCCCAGCCATCTGGGAAAACCCCCAAGATGCCCTTCACACCACAGCATCAAATAGTCAGCCACTACCTAAGTCTTTCGGTGAAACCCCACTTATTAGTATATATTTTACCTTCAACAAACAGTAAAGTTATATATATATATAAACAATTGTTTGAGCGTTTTATTTGTATACCTATTTTATATACGTTTACACCCAGGTTTTATAAAAATTTATCAGGCAAAAAGCGATCACAAGTAGAAAAAAAACTTAAGAAGCCCACCTACCTATAGTGGGAGCCCAGTAGTAAGTCTGCCTCTGTCCTTGACAATGCTTGCTTCTCTGCAAGAGACTAGTCAAATCACCACTACCACCCCACCAGGCTGGGAAAGTAACCCAGGCTGGCCTTGAACTCACGGAGACCCACCTGCCCCTCCTTACCCACTCAAGTGCTAAGATGAAAACTTTGTGCCACCATATCCAGCCACCTTGCCTTCTCAGCTCTCACAGACCTGGGGCTCACTGAGGAGATTTGTCTGGCTGAACCCAGAGATCTCCTGTCTCTTCCTCCCCAGCCAAAGTGACATAGCAAGATCCTATCTCATAACTGGAAGGAAGGAAGGAAGGAAGTTTTTTTTTAATTTAAAGAGATCTCAAAAGTATGTTTCTCCCTTTTGCAAACTGCACTTGCGACAACACCTGCAGGTTTAAAAGCTCTTCCTCAGGCTGAGGAGACAGCAGCAGTTAAGACCACTTGTTCTGTCCAGTGGCAGTGGCTCCGCCTTTAGTCCCAGCTCTCAGGAGGCAGACATATCTCTCTGAGTTCAAGGCCAGCCGGATCTACAGAGGGAGTTCCAGGACAGCCAGGGTTACACATAGAAACCCTGTCTCAAAGAAACAAACAAACAACAATAACAACAACAAAAGTCCACTTGTTCTTGCAGGACACAGGGTCAGTTCCCAACACTGTATAACTCCAGTTCCAAGGAGTCTGACACCCTCTGCTCTCAGCAGGCACCAGGCATGCACATATGCATATATGCAGACAAAACACCCTTACACATAAAAAAAAAAATCTAAAAAAATGTAAAACTCTTCCTAGCAATACATGTGTAGTATAGCACATCTTTAAGAATTCAACATAAGTATCCAAATTCTATGCCAAAAAATCAAAGCCATCCAAAGCAGTTTCAGAAACACTTGGCATAACCTTTGTTCCTTAAGTGTGTGAGCTTAGCATTTGGGACATGCTCACATCTACCTCTCCTTTATAATGTGTAAGGAAGGCACTTGCCCAGTATATGTGCTCAGCAAAATGTTAACAGATAGTAGCATGAGACAATTTTTATGTTCAAAATATTTTGGACAATGATGGATAAAACAGAATTAAACAGGGTCCTCTATCATAGGACGTCTAGAGCCTTCAATTTACCAACAGGCATCGCGATCCCCAACAGCATGTAGACACAGCATTTCTGACATTCATTCGATTACAGAATCAGTTTTCTGAGACTCCTACAACTTTCAGAAAAGCTGATCTAGCGCTTTCTGAGAATGAGCGACAGTAAAAGAGAAAGCACTGTCTGTGTGCGTGCGGACGGCCAGGCCTCCCCTCGGAGGCGTGGGTCAGGTGCAGGCTGACTTGCTCTCTTCCCTTCTTCTCCCTGGGCTCCCCATCTGAAATGTGAGGAATAATCACACCACTCTGCTTCCCAGGGTCACTTTTTATTGTTTTTAATCTTAAAACTGTGTTCCATATTAATCACCCGAAGTAGCCAGACCTTAAACTCCCGAGGGGCCCACTACCTGGCCAAAGGGATGGAGAGAACTGGAGGGTGCACCACCAGCCGCTTCCACATCTTTAGTCTAGGCAAAGTGCAGGCGAGACAGGGACGAGTGGAAGGCTCTCCACACACACTGCTGCAGGAGCCCACCCTGAGCACACACCATCACACTTCAATCTTGATGCATCTTTTCAGTAGAGACTTTCTAAAGGAAATCCAAAAACATGGGAGGTCAAAACTAGAACTACAAGAAAGAAAAAGTACTAAAAGTTATTACCTTTCTTCTAAAGAAAGGAACTCATTAAGTTCGTGAACAGGGGAAATATACTGTTCCTTTCAGTAAAATAGCTCCCCAGGAAAAGCATCTCCACATATTTACTATAAAACAATTTAATTTCCCTGTCCCATCAGCTGCCACCCATCCCCACCCCACCCCCAAACTCCACAGATTGTGGATTTCCTCTCATTCTTGGCAACGTTACCAGAAGAAATATAATACCCCCTTCGGACTGCTCCCAACAGCTGCTGGAACAAGAAGGGGGAGTTAGGGATAGCCCTCAAAAGCTGCCTCTAAAAATGACTCTTCCCTTTCCAAATCACAGAGCCAATGAGCGTGACTTCTTTTTCTGATCCCTTAAAGCAAAAGGAAGGGCTGGCTCAGCTGGTAAGGACACTTGCCTGACACCGAGTTCAATCCTTACAACACTCAGAACACAGCAGAGGGAGAAAACCGATCCCCATAGGCTGTCATCTCAGCGCGCGCGCACACACACACACACACACACACACACACACACACACACACACATGCGCGCGTGCATGCACACACCCACATACACAGATAAGTAAATGCTAAAACCTGCTCCAGTAAAGACACCACAAAAGCAGTAGTGTCTCCTGCCCGAGATGTCTATCTTCAACACATCTGTTCCCTGTTTGCCTTGAGATTGAAGCTTCACCTCAGAAAGACGATTCTGTCTTTCCTAACTTGCATTTCTGGAATCAGTGTCCTACTACTAGTATTTTTTGTGTGTTTATTTAATCTACAAAAATTTTTAAAATTAAATTTAATGTGTGTGCAGAAGCCAGAGAGCAGCTTGTGCGAGCTGGTGCTCCTTCCACCGTGTGGGAAGGAACTGAACTCAGGTCCTCAGGCTCAGCAGCAGCAAACACCTTTATCCATTGAACCATCTCACTGGTCTTTTTCTTTCTTCCTTTCTTCCTTTCTTCCTTTCTTCCTTTCTTCCTTTCTTCCTTTCTTCCTTCCTTCCTTCCTTCCTTCCTTCCTTTATTTATTTATTTATTGGTTTTTTGAGACAGGGTTTCTCTGTGTAGCCCTGGCTATTCTGGAACTCACTATGTAAACCAGACTGGCCTTGAACTCACAAAGATCCACCTGCCTCCGTCTCCCAAGTTCTGGGATTAAAGGTGTGTGCGCGTGTGCGTGTGCGTGTGCGTGTGCGTGCCACTGTGCCTGGCAAATCCACCAGTTTCTAGGTTGCATTTCTTATCAAACTCCAATGTAATATACTTTCATAATTACTGGCCATCTGTCCCTGGTCTATACAGCTGATTCCTTTCAGGCTAAGAGATTTAAGAAGCAAAAATCTAGGACTTAATTCAGCAGTGTCTCCTTCTTCCTGATGTTACCACACACTATCAGGAAAAGCCCCATTACCAAGCAACAAAGAGACATCCAGTAAGCATTCAGTACTTCAGCTGAGACCACCAACAAAGAAGTTCGTGAATGTCAACGGGGGGCAGAGGCAATATCTCTCCTCGCCAAGGAGAGATTGGACAGACCCTCCGACATCATTCCCCAGAGGGAATGGCTCGAGCTGAGTGAAGACCGTGAAAGCTGTACGAGAGGGGAGGGGAGATATAACGTAAGGGATGACTGGAATAAGGGGAGGAGAAGGCGGTGGATGAACTGGCTGACCCCAAATGTCTTTTCCATCTCTAGCTCCTATGATTCTTTGACCTCCGATTTTGTGCTGTGAACACGGAATGGAAAGCCAGCAGCCATGGCCGTGTTTTGAAAGGGCCTGGTCGTCTGCTCCCGTCATTTAAAGGCCTTTACATGGGATGTTTAAGGTGTCTCCAAGCCCTGTCTCCATTTCACAGTTGTCACCTTTCTCAGCAATTTGAGCTCATGTCAAATACCGAAAGAGAAAGAGAAAGAGAAAGAATGTGCAGGCAATTAATTGTAGGCTAAAGAGGGGCCGGCAGAGAGCCCATTGGGTGGCCCTTTCTCCCAGGGAGGGCGATGTGGACGGGCTGAAGAAAATGAAAACCTGGCCCAAGGATGAGACAGGGCAGCCAACCCTCCGACAAGGGCTCAATTCTTTTTCCAGATAGCCTTTCTGTTTTAGGTGAGGGTTCTCAGGAGCCAAGACACATATGGATAGTCTTAACTAGCAAGACGGGTTGCCTTGCTTCTGTGGAGTGAGTTCTGCCTACAGCCCGCTTACCCAAGCAAGACTGCAGAAGAGCAAAGAGCGCCTCAAACGTGAACTCAGCCTCTTCTTCCTCAGCCTTATCTGATGGCTGATACATCAGAGAAATGTTCTGAAAACTCAGTTTCTGTAAATAGGAAAAGGGGAATCTATTTTCTCTCTAAAACCCATAATCCATTTTCCCCTTTATTCCTTCTCACTTTAATTTTCTTTTTTTTTCTTTCCTTCTTTCTTTTTTTTTTTTTTTTGAGACAGGGTTTCTCTGTGTAGTCCTGGCTGTACTGGAACTCACTCTGTAGACCAGGCTGGCCTTGAACTCAAAAATCCGCCTGCCTCTGCCTCTGCCTCTCAAGTGCTGGGATTAAAGATGTGGACACCACTGCCCGGCTCACCTTAATTTTCAAAATTTACCAAAATTTGGCCTCAAGGAAAGTCAACTTTAATTTCTTCCTACTGCATGGTTAAGAGTCAGGACCAGACAGAGATCCAATACCAAGGTCAGCCCAGAGTTAAGGCTAAGTTGTCACAGTACTCTATAATAATGACTTAAAAATCCGTATGCTTTCTCAATAACCGTATACCACACCTGGCTTTTAGAAGATCAACCCAAATTTTACTTCTGCTGAAGGATCTAGATTTCTAAATGAATTTGCAAAGCAGACTATGGAGTCTGTGTTTCTCTATGATCCTGCCCTGTAAGTTGGAGAAGTCACCCCTGTGGTTCAAAGGCCAGCTGACTAGGGAAGGCAGGGACTATTTCATCCCTGCAGCCTCAGAGGCCTCCTTCCTTCTAGAGTGCTTCTGAAGGTAGGGCCTGCACCAGACCACTTCCTGCTTCTGCAGGTGTATGTACTGTGAGCATGTAAACTGAACCTTCCTTTTTATTAACTCAGAAACCATTAAAAAAAAAAAAATTTAAAAAAGGCCTGGGGCTGGAGAGCTGCTCCGTGAGCGGACTTGAGCTCTTTCTCAGCACCCTCATCTGGCACCAGGGATCCAATGCCTCTGCCCTCCCCAGCATCTACATTCATATACACAGGCCCACATGCTCCATAATTAATAAATAAATATAATAAATAAATAAATAATAAATAAATAAATAAATAAAAATAAATATTAAAAAGAAAGGACAATAAGACCTTTCTAAAACAACCAAGACAACATATCCCTACAGGCAACCCTTGGGGGACTGAGGAGAGGGTGACCCCTCCCAGGTAAGGCAGAAAGTGTATTAAAAAAAAAAAAAAGCCTAGGCTACTTTTGAGTTGCTAATCGTTTCTAAAACCACAGTCAGGCCTTAAAGACCCGACTGGCAATGCTCACCACTCAGGGAAGGAAACTTCAGGCTTTTCCCCCCACCGGGGTGGGGGGGGACTCTTAGGTGCGACCATTTTAAAACAAACAAACACGCTCTGCTTATCTGTGTCTATCTCACCACTCTGGATGTTAATCATCGCTGAAATAGATACCCTCATCCTCCAGCCTCAAAGAGCTCCCAGGCCAAAGGAATGAGCCGCATGCCAGGGCAAACACCTCAGAGCTCCACCCCCGAAGTCCCTATTGTTAATTCTAGGCACATCTATCACAGGCTAATGTAAAACTGCACCCAGGTAACTGTCATTTAAAAGGCCACCCCCTTGAGAATATGTAACACTAACACAAAGAAAGGTAACACAAGCTACCTTTAACAGAAATTGCACATATTCTTTAACTGGGTTTCCATGTAGATTTCTCCCTTTCTTTTCTCTAATTATCAGTATCAGAATTTACAGACAGAACCTCTTGTCCCTGCACCCATCAGTGTGCTTCCTGCATATGGCCTGCATCATGTATGGACTGAGCCAAGTCCACTGCTTTGTTCCTGCACACTGAATTAGTGCCTGTCCCATTCTTCACTCAGAAGATTGCTGTATGAAACACTGCCTTGATTTTTATTATTATAACCAAGATATTTCTATTCCCCTAGGCTTCATAAAGCTTTCAAACAAAACTAATTTGAAATCAGATGACTGATTCAAACTACCTTTTGTTTCCTTCAAAAGGGGGGTGGGGTGTGGAGAAGAAAAACCCCACTTAGGATCCTTCTTAGTGTTCACTGTTTGGCAAGGGGTCTAAAGGGAAGCAAATTATTTGTTTGTGGTTTTTAAGTGGCTCAAATGCCTGCAAGCACAAGTGTAAGACCATTAACCAATCACGAGGGACCAAAGCAGTTCATCTTACTCAACGAAGCTACATCAGTTAGGAACAGCTAAACTGAACAGGGCTTGCCCTGGGCCGGAAGGTCAGTAAACCTTAGCAGGTAGTGTTTCTAAAAATCAGAAGGCCCTTAAAGCAGTAAGTGCAGTCCCTAAGCCCACAGGCTCTTCTGTTATGTTTGTGAAAACATTCAAGATGTCACATGCGTGTCTGTGTGTATGTGTCCCTCCTGTCATTAGGCAGCACTTCCAAATCAAACCATGCCTGCTTCTGACACAGGCAGAATAAAGGGGAAGTCAAATAATGAAAAGGCCTCAAGGAAGGCCTTCTAGCAGTGAACACAGTCAAAGCTGGTCAGGCCTCACTTGACTGAACCGTAGTGTTCCTGGTCTTTAAGAAGATAAAACTCAGAGCCAAGTTTTGTACTGCTAATTACTTGTGTCTCTGTTCTGCAGTCAATCCAAAGCACGATCGCCGCCTTATGCAGGCAGCCATGCTCTGCACCAGGGTGTAGGCCCCCTGATGCCCTGATCGAACGGAGGTGCGCGCCTTATCTCTTCAGGGATGACAACTGCCTCTCTTGGGGTTTATGAAGTCTCTGCAGCTGTCCAAAAGCAGGCCACACTGGTAAATGCTCTCCACCTGCTGTAACAGGCATAATTTCTCCCCTCAACCCAGAAAACAGAGCAGTGACCTCTGCTCTTCATCAACTGCCACAGCAGTGAGGGACAATGCTTCGCGCTAGGACACACGTATCTGATAACAGTGACGCATAACAAACACCGTTTGGCAGACTCTAAGCACCTTATACTATAAATTCATCTTCATTTTATCCGTCTCAGTTTCTCTCTTTTAGAATATCAGAAAGGAAAACAAAAATAAACATCGACTCTTTCATTCTCTGCTGTAAGGAGTGACAGAAAGCCAAACTTTGCTCTGGCTGGCTTGAATTCCAGTCATTTTAGACAACTTCTATTATAGTTCAATACTCCTTCAGTGAGTTACTCTGTCAGAGCACATGATCTATCTAAAAGAAAAAAGTCTTTCTGAAACCCAGAACTATATACAATGGATATATGCCAACAAGAACAAAAAGAGAAGAAAAGCACATAAAATGTTTACGGGTAAGCTTTACTACAGACTGCTAGAAGTACAAACATACATAATTCTGATTCTTTTCCCTTTGGGTTAAAACAGTTATTCAGATAAAAAAGGGGGGTTATACTCATATTTACAGGTGATAGGACGGCATACACATAAAATCTGAAAGAATCATCAACAATTTATACCAGAATAGAATACGTTAAACAAGACAATCAAGTTTAAAACCTGCTAAAGTATGACACATTAGAAAGCATGCAGAGAAAGTGCATTTCTAATAAATATAATAAAACACAGGAACAAATCAGTAATAAACCAAAAATGATATGTTAGAACTTTATAGTTCTAACCACAACAATCCTTAAAAAGGAACAGAATGTTTTAGTGATGGTCTGAGAACTGAGCTGTGATGCTGACATGTTAACGAAGCAGGTATAATCTAACCCTAGCAGATATCACATTCTACATGTTTAAATATGTATAGCATGTTATCACACTCTACATGATTAAATATGTAGAGCATATCACACTCTACATGCTATACGTAAATATATGTATACATGTATACATATGCTATACATAAATATGTATAGCATATCACACTCTACATGTTTAAATATGTATAGCATGCTTAGAATGCTATGGAAATAAGAAGATTAAACCAGGAGGAAAAAAGTGAGAGTTCAGATATAAAATGAATATACAAATGTATGTGTGTGTATTTAACATACAGCAATGTAAGCTTTCTAAAACAAAATGGGGAGAAAAGAATTGCTTAGCCAAAGATGTAGCAATAACTGAACAACCATTTAGAGAAAAAGATAAGAGAATTTCACTCCCTGCACCAAAACAAGTGTTACTGATGAAAATGCCATTAAAAAAAAAAGTTGCAAAAAAAAAATTAGTTGGCAATCAAATTTGTCAGGCTTGTGGAAAAATTATAAATTTCTCAGGTTAAGGGGAAGAAGCAGACTCTAATGAAATATAAAAATTCTAATAACAATAAAACTAAGAATTGACCAGAAAAGGTACCTCCATCAAAGATGACAGACGAGAGTCAAACATTTATGACCCAGAAAAATTCCAAATTTATAACAAAAACACCAGGACCCCGGTGACAAGGAGTAAGAAGAAACAATCTCACAGGTGAACAGACACATGGCAAAATATTTATCCTGCCTAGGGAGGTGCGACAGAAAATAACACAGCTTTGGCTACTATCACTCGCCCACGAAAGCAGCAAAGGTTTTGGGTTTAAATCTCACATCAAATTGGCGCACTCATTCTTTGCTGGTATTCTGTGGCTTGGTCCAATACCTTTGTACATCAAAACCTTTGATCCAATAGTGGCTACCTTGAAATTTTTATTCTAAGGAGCTAATTCAAGACAAATTATGTCATGGCGTGTGACATACCCCAATATCCACTATATCATTCATTAAGCACTCATTCTATTAGGATGGGTAAGTGGGGGAGGGGGGCCTTAGGGGTGTGCAACTGAAAAACTTTTAAGATGGAAATGGTTGTGCATTAAATGATTTCTTACGTCTTTTTTAAAACTTTATTATTCTCATATGTTACAACTAAGCCTGAGCAGGGTGCAGTCTTAAAGCGTTTATCCAGTTCTGTGCTTGGCATACGTGGTCTCCCCTTCCTGTTTATCGGCCCAAGTGTTTTAGGAACGTTTTGCATGCACAGGTCTCAGATACTACTAGGTCAAACTGCCTATCTTGGATATAGCCTATCCCAAATCCAAATCATTGCCTCACACAGACATCTTTTGTGGGTCCTAAAGTATGTTGACAATGGGACTAAAAGATTTTTTTAAGGTTCTGAGCCCTTTTCGGTACATTTAACTTGATCTGAGCCCTAAAGCCTAACAGCCTTTGAGGGGGTGGGGCAGGAAGAAAGGCCACAGACACACGATGGAAGACCTCCTAGTGGGCCTGGGTGCTAGAAGCAGCAGCAGGAGTCATCCTTCTGGGCTGACGCACGACAAGGGACCCAGGGAGTCAAACCTTAGGGGCACTGGAGGTTGAGGAGTGTTTTGGGATGGCTAACTGTGAGTAGCCGCCCACGGGGGAGGGCGCTCACTGAGGAATGCTCTCCGGAAGTGTCCTCGGGTAGGGGAATCTTGAAGAGGGGTGACACCAGTATTCCTCGAGGGTGCGGGGGTGGGGGAGGGGGAGGGGACGGTGTGCGGAGGAGGAGGGGAGGAGGGCTGGTGGGGGGGGGGCGAGTCTGGGCTTCGGTATTCCCGGTGCCACATGGCCCCGAGCCGACCAGGCCTCGGCGCCCCGCCCTTTCCCAGGACGCAGGCCGGCCCGGGGCGGGGAGCGGGCGGGCGAGCGGGCGCTTACAGGTCGGTGCCGAGCCGCGTGAAGCCGGTGTTGAGCGAGGCCCGGGCTATCGGGCGCCAGAGCAGGTCGCAGCTGGTGAAGCGCCGCAGCCAGCGGCACACTTGGGCCAGGCGGCCGAGGGCCCGCATGTCGAGGTAGGAGCAGATGAGCAGCAGCAGCTCCTCTGGCAGGCGCCAGAGCGCGGGCCCCGCGGCCGGACGGGTGACCGGCTCCACCGCCGCCGCGTCCTCGGCTGCCGCCGCCGCCATGGCCGTCCGGGTGCCCGGGATGCCGCCGCCGCACGCCTGACACCCCCGCTCCTGTCCTCTCTCCTCCAGGCTGTCGTCCTCCCCCCGCCCGGCCCCGATCCTCCGTTCCTCCGTCCCCCGCTCTGCGCTGCCCTCATCCCGCTTCCCGGAGCTTCTCGGCTCTTCCTCCTCGCCTCCCTCGCCTTCCTGTCCCGGGCCTGCCCCAGCCGCCCGCCCCGCTGTCAGCCTCGCCGGCTGCAGGCCCGGCTTCCCTTCCGCCCCGCTTCCTCTTCCGCCGCACCCGATGCCCGCTCTCCCCTTCCCCTTCCCTTTCCCCTTCCCTTTCCCTTGCTTTCCCCGCGTGACCCTCGCCTCCTGCAGTTTCCTCGCCTCCCCGCCCTCGCCTTCCCTGGGCCCGCGGTTCCCGGGGGGACCCGAGCGGCCCTGGCTGCTCATGAGCGGCCGCGGGGCCGGCTCGACGCGCAGCGGAGCCGAAGACGCCACCGCCTCCTCGAGAGGAGGCGACACCACGTCGGACCCGGTCACATGGGGCGGCGCGGGCCCAGCCGAGACCCGCCCCTCACGCCTGTATTTCGGGGTGCGAACCCCAACCTGGACACTGACATCCTCATCTCCTCGAGCACCAGAAACATCTAGTTGAAGCCTGTGTCTTCAAGACTGTATGGAGGAAGCCAGCTGGATGGTTCACATCTGTGACCCCAGCTTGAGGCTACGGCAGGTGGATGGCCATGAGTTCAAGGCCGACCGGGCAGGCCTACACAAAAAGAGACTGTCCAAATTAAAAAGGCAGAGACAGACAGATTGTTGAAAGGTTCACAGAAAACTCCCACCACGGTCACAAGAGGAGCCTGTGGCTTCAGGAACGGTCAAGGTTGAACCTCTGCCCTCAGGAGGCCTTTTGGTCCCAGGAGGCTTCCTCTTCCCCCAGGTGATCCCTTCTTTCCACAAGCCACATCCCAGATCCTTAAAAAACTGCAAGCCAGAAGTTACAAAGTTCCATTGCCCTGGGTCTCACGAAGGATGTCAGCCCAAGATCCTGTAGGTGTCCCGGTGTGATTAGACAATATTTAGGGACGTAAAAACAACCTTCTAGATCCAATCCATATCCCAAACCAAGTAGCACATGGGCAATCAGGGGTTTTAGTAGTCGTTACATAGGGTAAGCTGATTCTCCAAGATTACTAGGGATCCATTTCCCACCCCACCCACTGGTTCACCTGAGCCAATCTAAGAGCTTTAGAAGTATAGACCTATGCTGTCCCACAGGGTCTGTGGGGGCCATTTTAATTTCATGTGGCGCACGCACGTGTGTGTGTGTGTGTGTGTGTATGTGTGTGTGTGTGTGTGTGTGAAAGGCAGCGTCTCCACATCTGTGTATGCTGTAAGCATACGTGAGATACACAGCTGATTTTGAAAAGCTAGACAGGAAAAAGAATGAGAAATATCATATATCATTCTAACTACATATTAATTATTAGTAGTCTGGGTATACTGCACCGAATTAAGTATATTTAGTATAGTTGTTAGAAAACTTTGTATTTCCTGTTATTTCTCTGTTAGACAGCACTTATGAAATAAGTCTTGGGAGAGCCAAGCGTGGTGGAACATGCTAATAACCCCAGAACGTGGAGCTAGAGGCAGGCAGGTCTCTGTGAGCTCAGGTCAGCCAGGGCTACATATTGAGACCCTGTCTCCAAAAAAGGAGGGGGGATGAGTTTCCTTTTCTTGAATCTATATGAACCTAGGTGTGGTGGCACACACCTGTAATCCCAGCACTTCAGGAATTAGTGAAATCATCACAGTTTTAAAGCCATCCTGGTCTTCAAAGTAAATTCCCCACCATCCAAGGGTCTATCTGGAGTTAGACTGTCTTGAAAACAATCCAAAAAAATCCAAATAAGAATGATTGAAGATTTTTCATTTGTATTTATACTTATTAACATTTTTAAGGATCAGGAATGAATGAGACACTAGTTCTGAAAATCATTTGAAACCTAGCATAGAAGGGTTGCAAACGCATCATTAACAAGGTCAAACTGGAATCTGGAATTGCCCCAGAATTACTTTTTGATCTTAACAAAACAACAGCAAAACACCCCACCTACTTTGGCCCTTTAGTGTCCTGGGTCTGTAGAGGAGATAAAGGCCTGGCTTTACTTTGGAAGGGTAAATGACATGCTCCCTATAAAAGACTTTGAACTCCTCTAAGAGAATTCTCAGTGACAGTTACAGGTCAAATCCTGTTACAAAAACACAAGTGCACACATCCCTTTAAAAAACACAGCAACGGCTTTGTGCAGAAAACAATTTCCAAATTTGAGGCGATGGTTTAGAAGAGTATTTGGGTATATTAATGGTTAGTATGTAAGTGAAATGGTAAACGGCATATATCAATACAACCAAAGAATTTAGCTTGTCACTTTAGAGATGCTTATAATAAATTGGCTTAGCCTCATGTGTGACACTTAGAAGTCTGTTAAGGTAGAGGCGCTGTATACTGAAGTGATGGTATCGTCAGGTCAGCAGGTCTGCATCTTGCTGCACGTGTGTGCTGTGAGCCACTCTGACAAGACGACAGGGTGAACATAATGCCTGGGTTCAGAACCCTACTTAAATTTACATAATTCTAACTTGTTATTCACATACAGAATAGCTCATCCTTGTTGATTGTACCTACTGCTTAGTAAAATTAGCCCAGTAAGGGCTGGAGAGATGGCTCAGTGGTTAAGAGCACCAACTGCTCTTCCAGAGGTCCTGAGTTCAATTCCCAGCAACCACATGGTGGCACACAACCATCTGTAATGGGATCTGATGCCCTCTACTGGTGTGTCTGAAGACAGCTACAGTGTCATACAAATAAATAAATAAACAAACAAACCTTAAAAAAAAAAAAAAGAAGATATAAAAAAAAAATTAGCCCAGTAAAATGGCAGGATTAAAATACACAATTACATGAACACATCTTACCCATTATCCCATATTGCTTTCATTAAGGTACACACTAAACTATCACTTAAAAATAAAAGATTGCAGAGGAGGGGACAGCCCTGTCACTGCAGTGTAGACCTGAGTTGATCCTCACCCCTGTAATCTCGGCACTACAAAGATAAGAGATGAGGATATCTACGGCTTAATGACCAGTCAAGATGGCAAGCTTTAGACTCAGTGAGAGACCCTGACTCAGAAATAGGTAGAGAGCAAACGAGGAAGACATCTGACATTGGCCTCTGGCCTCCGCACTGTGTGCGCACACACACGCACGCACACACACACACGCACGCGCACGCACACACACACACACGAACAGGAACGTGTACACAGACTTAAATCAAGTTGCCAGCCAGGTGTGGTGCTACATACCTCGAATCACAGTTCTCTGGAGGTGGAGGCAAGAGAGTTGGGGAGTTTGAATCCAGCCTGGGTTACCCAGTCAGTAAATAACTGTTTTGTTTTAGCACTGGGGATTGAACCCAGTGTCTCGGAGATAAGCAGGTAGTCTGCTACCGTGCTATTTCCAAAGCCCTTAGTTAACTAATTAACCAAAATACCATATAAAACACAGATGCTTAGGTAGGAATTGGTGCTTTAGGATTGATAAGGTAGGTCAGTGGGTAAAGTGCTTCTCCGCAACTGTCGATCTGAGTTTCCTCCTAAAGACCCACAGATAGAGAACTGACCTCCATAGCTATACAGTTATCCCCTACAATAATAATTACATGTGTGAGCTGGGCGGTGATGGCACACGCCTGTAATCCCAGCACTCTGGGAAGCAGAGGCAGGCGGATTTCTGAGTTCAAGACCAGCCTGGTCTACAGAGTGAGTTCCAGGACAGCCAGGGCTATACAGAGAAACCCTGTCTCGAAAAAACCAAAAATGAAAAATAATAATAATAATAATAATAATTACATGTGTGGAATACTGTCAGCCAGTGAGAACTTTCTATATATTGTCCTGCATATTTTTTTAATTTTTTTTTTTTCAAAGCAGGGCTCTGTGTAGCCCTGGGCTATCCTGGAACTCTCTGTAGACCAGGCTGGCCTTGAACTCAGAGTCCTGCCCGCCTCTGCCTCCCAAGTGCTGGGATTAAGCATTTGTGCCACTATGGCCCAGCCATAGTCCTGTCAGCGACTCCATAAGGAAGACATTGTTGAGTTTTTCCCCAGACGAGAAACCGGAGGGAGCCTTGACTTCGTTGTGTCTACGCATACATAAAGTAGCAAATCCAGTCTGTTCTCAAGGCTTGTGTCCCGGTGAGAACCTTACCCATACACACAACAGAAAGGGGATACGCATTAAATCCAGGGTCCTTCAGATCTCCCTCAATAGTAAAGACAGACAAACATTGTAGTTTACTCTGGCCATGAAGCCGTTCTAGTATTCAAATAAAAGCTGCTTGTAGGCCACAGAAGCTGCCTCTGATCTCCCCTCAGTCAGTTGACAGGGCTGCCTAAGGCAACTCCTGGAGTTGCTTTTTATTTTTCTCCCTCCCTCCTTCCCTCCCTCTTTCCCTCCCTCTCCTTCCTAATGCTTTTCACAATCTTTATGCAGCACTTTAAGGAACCTATAGAAACTAATATGTTCTTGCCAAAGAGCATTTGCCTAAAGCTCTCATGTTTCCGCTTCATTTTCTTCCTGAAACTTAGTAACTGTATGGCTCCATGGATAAAGTTGCCTTCCCCGTGCCTCCACTCCTGACGACCTGAACCCAGAGACCTGCACCGTACAAGGAAGTGATTGACCCCAAAGGTTGTTCTCTGACCTCCACACATAAGCCTTGTCATATGCACCATGAACAGCCCAAATGAACTTAAGACACTAATAAATTTAGTATGCATCACACGAACTATTTATTTATTCATTTAGTGGGAGAGCCTCGAATGGCACCGGACAGTCTTGTAGGCGCCCCTTCGTCCACCATGCTTGGAGGCAGGCACCTTTACCCACTGAGTCATATATGCAAAAGAGGTCCTTGAGAATAATGCTAATTATGGTTATTTTGTGAGCCACCATGTGGTTGCTGGGGATTGAACTCAGGACCTCTGGAAGAGCAGCCAGTGCTCTTAACTGCTGAGCCATCTCTCCAGCCCTAATTATGGTTATTTTAAATTTAGCTTTTAGACTGTTCTATATTACTTGAGGGTTTTTTTCTTTAGTATAAGCATGAATCAACTTTTTAAAAAATCAGTAAATCTTTTAAAGAGAAAAATTAGATCATTGTAAGTCCAAAAACACCTTGTAAAAAGGAGGTCAGAGATCTTACTTGGACTTGTCTGTTGTTTTGGTTAATCTTGTTGTTTTTGTTTTGTCTTGAGACAGGGTCTCACTGTGTAGCTCTTGCTGGCCAGGAACTTGCTATATAGACCTGCTTGCCAGATAGACCTGCTTGCCAGTACCTCAGATTAAAGGCATAGACCACCATAACCAGCCTGCTTACTTGGCTTTTGTGTTAGGGACTTTTGTTTTAGTACTTTTCTTTTTACCCTTCCCCGTGTGTGTGTGTGTGTGTGTGTGTGTGTGTGTTTGGGTGTCTGTGGGTGTATGTGTATTAGTGTTTGTACATGTAATAGTGTATATGTGTGTATTAGTGTTTGTGTGTGTACATGTAGTCATGCGTGTATGTGTGTCTTAGTGTTTGTATGTGTGCATGTAGTCATGTGTGTATGTGTGCACATGTGTGCTCATGTGTGCAGAGGCCAGAGGTAGACAACAGGTATTTTCCCAGTTTCTCTCCATTTCGTTTTTTGAGACAGAGTCCCTCAGTAAACCTGGAGCTCACTAAATTGACAAGATTTGCTGGTGAGTGTACGCTGGGGACCTCCCTGTCTGTGCTCACAGATGCACACCATCCATCACACCTGACCTTCCATGGGTTCTGGGCACTGAACTCAGGTCTTCATGCTAGCACGACGAATATTTTGCCCACAGAGCTATCTCCCAGGCTTTTAGGGTTTTTGTTTGTTGTTCTTGAAACCAGATCTCATTATGTAATCAGACTGACCCCAAACTGGAGGTCCTCCGGCTCAGTCTCCCTGCTCAACTATTGACAGGACTTTTAACTAGTTACCCAAATTTCTTCAGACCTTATTTATCTTTTCTAATTCCAACACCGGGAAGGTGGAGACAGGAGAATTAGAAATTCAAGATCATCCTTAACTATGTGGTCACTTTGTAGCCAGCCTGGGATACATGAGACTCTATCTCAGATAAATAAGTAAATAAATGTATCATGGAAGGACAAAATAAGGAACAAATTTGAATATTAGAAAGAAGAGGGGCTGAGAAGATTGTTCGGTGGTTTTTGTTGCTATGACAGAGGACCCAGGTTCAGTTCCCAGCACCCATGTGGTGGCCTACAGCTGCCTGTGACTCCACTTCCAGGACGACCAACACTGTCCTCCAACCTCCATGGGTGCCAGGCACACATGTGGTACACAAACATTCATGCAGGCAAGATTCTCATACACAGAAAACTTTTAAATAAAAAAAAAAAAGAAGAAGAAGGGGAATGAGAGGCCTTATGGTGAATGTTTTTGTAAACAAGCTTCTCAGAAAGAATATTTAAAACGTGTTTTCAGAAATCATGAGTGGTAGCTTATATTCTGTATTCTCGTTGTTGTATGGATTGACTATCTTTGAGATAGTCAAAGAGAACACTTTTTGTGTGTTGTGGGTTTTATGGGTGATTGTTTGTTTGTTTGTTTGTTTGTTTGTTTTTGAGCATGGTTTCTTTCTATAGCCCTGGTTGTCTTAGAACTTGCTCTGTAGACCAGGCTGGCCTTGAACTCACAGAGATCCCCCTGCCTCTGCCTCCTGAGTGCTGGGATTAAAGGTATGCACTACCACTGCACAGCAAGAAAACATTTTTTATTTCATGTTACTTTATCTAAAAAGGACTGGAAGGGACAATGACAAATACCAGTTACGGCTGTGGAACTGTATCTTGTTCTGTTCGCCGACTTTACACTGTACTGTGTTTTCTAAGTTTTCTGCAGTGACCAGGTGTTACATTGATAGTCACATCTAAAGGTAAAAGACCCAAGAGGTGTTTATACATAAATGTAAAATAATAATTGAATTGAGTTTTGTTTGTGTGCACCACAGACTGAACTTGGGGCTCTGAGCTGCACCCCCAGCCTTCGTTGTAATTTTTAGAAAGTCATTTTACAGCTCTCTCATGCAAAAGAATTCCAACTGATTTTACAGACCTTAGCTCTCTAAGAGATAGAGCACAACTCCTCACTTCCTTCTGGAGATTACAGTGCAGGAAAGGAAGGAGCAGCAGCGCCGCAGAGAAGCCCCACCGTGCTGCCGCCTCAGCCAGGAGATGACATCATGTCAACAGAGACAAGTCAGGTTACCAGTGAGCAACCTTGAGACAAGGAGGGGCACGGCATAGGTCTGTGAAGAGTGACTACCTAAACCTAAGGCCTGGGCTCCATCGCAGCATTGCAGAAAGAAAGGTGCCTCGGTATAAGTAAATATTCTGCCTTGCCTCTGTAGCCCTCCTTTTCAGAATTCACATCCAGTAAGGAAGAAACACCACACAGCTCCCAACTGAGGAACATTCTACAAAATATCTAACCAGTACCCTGCCCCCCACTCTCACCCCCGCCCAGTGTCAAGATTATAAAATATAAGGACAGTCCCACAGACTATCCCAGCCAAGAGGGATCAAAAGAAATGTACTGGGATAAATACAGTAGGACATTCCAGACAAGATTCTGAAAAATAAAGACGTGCTTAAAAACTAAGGAAGTTTGGCCAGCCATCGAGGTGCACACCGATAATCCCAGCTCTCAGGAAGCCGAGGCCAACCATCGAGGTGCACACTGATAATCCCAGCTCTCAGGAAGCCGAGGCCAACCATCAAGGTACACACCTATAATCCCAGCTCTCAGGAAGCCGAGGCCAGAGGATCGAGACTGTAGGTAAACCTCCATTTAAGATGTCTAATCAGCTAGGACTGGGAGTGTAACACAGCGCAAGGAGACTTGTTTTGACATGTATGAGACCCTGGCTTCAGTTGCCAACACTGCTGCGGAAATGAAGGGGAAAACAGCTTTCCCATGGTCTGGATTAACAGTTGAGATTACAAACATTTGTTTTTCCCAAGGACCCGAAAACACCATCCCAAGGCTAGGGACGTGCGTCATCAGTTGATGGACTGCTTGCCTACTGTGCACGAGACCTTGTGCTCCATTCCCCAAGACCATGTAAACCAGGCATCTTGATGTAACAAGCAGCAGCACTGGAAAGAGGGAGGCAGGTGGATCAGGAGTTCGAGGTCATCTTCAGCTCCACAGTGAGGCTGAAGCCACCCCGGACTCGTGAGACCTTGTCTTGAGCGAGAGAGTGAGCGCAAGCACTGGGCAGTGGTGGCACATGCCTGGACTCCCAGCACTTGGGAGGCAGAGTCAGGTGGATCTCTGAGTTGGAAGCCTGTCTGGTGTATAGAGTGAGTTCAGGACGACACAGAGAAACCCTGTCTCCAAAAACAAAAGCAACGAGAACAAGAGCAAGCAGGAAAGGCAGACACTATTTCAAGATACAGTTCTGGCTTTGTTTGTGTTTGCTTTTTTAGCCAAACTTCAGATTTTCTTGCATTTCAGAAAGAATCAACAAAATCAGCAGATTAGTAACAATAAGCGTAAATATGACCTCATGAGCTCTTTCCCAAGAAATAAGAATTGCAGTTCAGGAAGGACGCTCTCTGCAAGCACCTTTAATTCCTCTAGAAGAAAATGCCAAGTTAAATATAAAATTCCTCAGCTGGGCAGAGTGGCTCAGGTCTATTTCCTCAGCAATTGGAAGGCTGAGGCAGGAAGATTGCTGCAGGCTTCAGGCCTGCCTGAGCTACAGTGTGAGGCTCTATCTTGATAAATTAATCAATTTAGGCTTGACAGAGCCGTTGAGAAGCAGAGGTAGATGTATCTCTTGAATAACAGGCCAACTGAGCAGCGATGGCACACGCCTGTAATCCCAGCACTCTGGGAGGAAGAGGCAAGTGGATTTCTGAGTTCAAGGCTAGCCTGGTCTACAGAGTGAGCTCCAGGATATCCAGGGCTATACAGAGAAACCCTGTCTCGAAAAAAACCAAATCCAAAAAACAACAACAACAACAACAACAACAAAGAATAGCAGGCCAGCCTGGTCTCCATATCAGCCAGGGCTACATAGTGAAACCCCCATATTGAAATAAACCAAATAAGTTAAGATCAAATTCTTACTCCTGGTTCTATAGTTATGATTGATACAATTTAATAATGCCTAACTTGAGACATTCATACCCCTGAATGTGCCTTGGGTTGCCTTTATTTATCATCTGTTAGCTTCCCGTTCTTGTTTTAACTGCGGCAATTTTCCCCACAGGCTGTTTTATTTTTATGTCTAGTTGGCAGCCACAGACGCCAGGGTACATATGCAGGGACAGCTTGCGGGAGCCACTTCTCTCCTTCCACCCTGTGAGTTCCAGGAGGAGAACTCGATTCAGCAGTCCTGGCAATAAGAACCTTGGCCCACCGAGACATCTCACCAGCCCCCAGTTTTACTTTATTAAAACACATGTACATGCACTTACATACATGTACACGCACACTAAATAAGGAGCAATTATGGCCTTTGAACCAAAATGTAATGTTATGCTCGTGAGTAACTGTGTAACTGCTTCTAAAATATATTTTCTCTAATGTATGTGCACCTCACCCCTTCCTTACAGCAACTGTTGCAAACACAAATGGATGAGAGAGAAAATGTGGTCTGTGTTTGAACCCAATCACAGAGGGAAAAATATAATCAAGAAGTCCCAGTGCCTGGGTGGTGGTGGCGCACGCCTGTAATCCCAGCACTTGGGGGACAGAGGCAGTCAGATTTCTGAGTTCGAGGCCCCAGCCTGGTCTACAGAGTGAGTTCCAGGACAGTCAGGACTACACTGAGAATCCCTGTCTCGGAGAAAAAAAAAAAAGAGTTAAAGAAGTCCCAGTGCCAGTGACTTGTCCCCAGTGCCAGTGATTGTCCCAGTACCAGTGGACTGTCCCAGTACCAGTGGACTGTCCCAGTATCCACGGATTGTCTAAGTGCCTGTGGACTGTCCCAGTGCCAGTAGATTGTCTCCAGTACCAGTGGACTGTCCCAGTGCCAGTAGATCGTTCCCAATACATTTGGATTCTCCCAGGGCCAGTGGACAATTTCCACTGCTAGTGGGCTGACCTGGCTGGGAGGAGTGTGACTGGGTCACCTTTCCCCCTCAGTCACAGGAGTAGTTTCCAAGCACAGGAAACTTTAGCAAGACCACTGGCTCCTCACACAGGACAAGAGCCACTGACAATCAGCTCTTGCTTCCTGTCACCCTGGCTCTCCTTCCCAGCAAGGACACACTTTCTGCTAGAAATCCTTCCAACTACAGCGAGCCAGGAACATTGAATGTCAAAACCTTCTCCAGCTCTTCACCTGGAGGTAGAAGAGAAATGGCAAGGGTCAGGCCTCAAGCCAGCCTCACTCTTTAAAAACAGTAGAGATCAACTAGGACTTCCAAGTTCCCTGAAAAAAAACCAAAACAAACAAACAAACAAACAAATCCAAATCCAAGCCAGGCGGTGGTGGCACATGCTTTTAATCCCAGCACTTGGGAGGCAGAGGCAGGTGGATTTCTGAGGTTGAGGCCAGCCTGGTCTACAGAGTGAGTTCCAGGACAGCCAGGGCTACACAGAGAAACCCTCTCGGAAAATAAAATAAAATAAAATAATAAAAAATAAAATAAAAAAACCAAACAAACAAATCCAAGTTCCCTGACTTGAGATGTAGTCATAAATGAGGCACATTAAATCAGTTTAATTAGAGATACATCATCATCATCAAAATAATTGTGTAGAGTTGAAAAAGCCAGCCAGACATGGTTGTGCATGCATTCAATTCTAGAACTTGGGAGGCAAAGGAGAACATATCTCTGTGAATTTCAGCCCAGCCAGAGCCACACAGTAAGACCCTCTTTGTGGAAAAAAATGGGGCAGAGGGGGGGGGATAAGAGGATTTCAGCGGTTTTAGAGCTCTTGTTGCTCTTGCAGAGCATCCTGACTGGACACTCAGCATCCACACGATGGCTCCCGGCTGTCCTAACTCCAGAGCACCCATTATCCTGACATTCACCTGCACCAGGCATGGCACGGCATGCACATATACATGTAGACAAAACATACTCATAAAATTAATACTCCCAGCACTCAGGAGGCTGAGTTAGAGGCCCAACCTGGTCTACATAAAGAGTTGCACACACACACACACACACACACCAAAGTTAATGGTCAATCTTTTTCTTTTTCTTTTTTCCTTTTTTTCTTTTCCTGAGACAGGGTTTCTCTGTGTAACCCTGGCTGTCCTGGAACTCAGAAATCTACCTGCCTCTGCCTCCCAAGTGCTGGGCTTAAAGGCGTGCACCACTACTGCCAGGCTGGTGGCAACTCTTAAGAGAAGCCTTTCAATTCAATATCCTGTCAGATCTTATAAGAAATCAGTGAACAATGGAATTTTATATATCTAATTATCATGACAATCTAGGCAAGACCCATGAGATAAAAGTATCTTGGCATCATACACTTCTTAATACTGATGTGTGTGTGTGTGTGTGTATGTGTGTGTGTGTGTGTGTATGTATACATGCTTATACCGGGTCATGTATGTACAAGCTGGAGCACAGCTTGCGTAACTCAGATCTCTCCTTTCACTCTGTAGGTCCTAGGGATCGAACTCAGGAAGTCAGGTTTGGTGGCAAACACCTTAGCTCAAAGAGCTGTCTCATGTAGGCACACATGTTCTGTAAGCTACTTTTAGTAAGGGTTCAGCCTCTCCTCTAGCCCGCCACCCAGCAGAGGCAATGGAAGAGAAGTTATTAGGAATGGGGGAAGTGGACCTGTTCAGCAATAGTTCTTTGGGGGTGAGCTTGATCTTCTTTAGCAGCAATTCAGTCATCAAACATGACTCAGCAGCTGCAGACCAGTCCTCTAGGCAGGCCGACACCAAGCAACTGTAGTTCAGTCCTGAAGAAACCACCAGGCTGGACAACTGGCCTAAGGCGAGGCCGCGGAAGCAGCAAGGTGCCGCGGGAACCTCACAGGCAGTTCTTGAACGAGTTTCTCTCAGTGGCAGCATTACCACAAGTTGAGCTCAACAACGCTATGTAAAACAAACCAATAAACACACATCTTTAGCAAAGACTGGCTGGCGGGATGGGCTAGCGGGGTGGGGCTAGCAGGGTGGGGAGGCCACTGCTCAGTGCTCGGCTCCCTCTTGTCTGTGAGGTCATAGTTATACTCCTTCATCACAGGTCCTTCCACATGTTTGCTGTATCTAAACATCCTTTCCCCTGTGTCTGCCTCAGGAAGGCTTTCACGTGTTTGCTTTAGCTAGACATCCTTTCACCTGTGTGCCTGCCCCAGAGAAATAACATTTGACATAACTTTCCAAAGAAACTAGAAGTTTCCACTTAAATCTCATTTGTCCCATTTGATATCGTTTTAACTTTTACATATTAACTATATTTAGTATTCACAACAATAAGTTTTAGCACCACATATCATGGTTCAAGCCTTTACTCTCAGCACTCAGAAAGCAGAGTCAGGCAGATTTCTGTGAGTTAGAGGCCATGGTCTACAGTGAGTTGAGTCTATCGAGAGCCACATTGTGAGAACTTTCAAAACAAAATGAAACAAAAACCCACAAGAAAAATCAGTTTCACCTCTAAGGGAGAATTCTAAGGGGCGAAAAGACATTTTTAGCATATTTGAGTAAATGGAAGGGGCTATATGAGGGAGGTAGAGGGAGGGGTTACTTTACAATGGAAAGTACCAATAGGAAAGAGGGTTTGCAGGGTATTAACCATCTGAAGGTAGACTGAGATTAATAGACTGTAAGGATACTATAACTATAGCTAGAAGGGGAAAGAACAGAATCTGTTCCACTGGGTTTAAAACAAGCAATAGCACATGAAAAACAGCTAAGCTAAGGGAGATTATTGACCTCAACTAAAAGTTATCAAGAGAGAATCGTTTGTGGAGCAAGGCTTCAGGATGCTGTGGCATCACACTGAAGCATCAACACGTGTTCAAATAAAATGCATCACACAGAAATCAACTTCAATCCCTTAAAAGTGTTGGTACGTACACCGCTGCCACCACCTTCCTAACACAGATGCACACATCCCATTGGAAGCCTAGGAGGCCCTCTGGGTAGTTCTCTAAATTTACCTCCTCACATCAGGGCAATGCCAGCCGAGCTCCTTTTTCTTCTTTAGCTTTCTTTCCAACCAAAGCTTTTGTACATTTCTGGAATTTAGACCACCTCCGTTATTGCCGCTTCTCTGATACAGCAAAGCTTTGAGGGATTAAGGAGGGGGTTGTTTTGGTTTTTTGTAGTGCACTTAGATCAAGAGTTATCTGAGTTGAGAAGAATATCCTGTTTGAGTTGGGGATGAGGAATCTTTTATTTTTTTATTTTTATTTTTTTCTTGCGTTGTTTTGAGCAATAATCTTCAGCAAGTGATTTTTTTTTTTTTAAAGAAGCCCCAAACACAGCACAAAACGTTTCAAGTGATTTTAACTCCTGAATGACATTGGGCTACCTGAGTCTCTTCTCTTTGGCAGAAAGGATTAGAAACCTCCACAGAACTCGCTCTCTATTAAAGTGGAGTGCTGTGCATTCATTGGCAAGAGGTGAATTGTTTTCAGATTACATGCGAAAGAGTGTGTGTGTGTGTGTTTCTTTCCCACATCAAAGACTTGGATAGAGGCAGTTCTGAGTATTGCCAGGGATGCAAGAATTGGTGCTAAAGTGATTAGCAAAATTGCTTTTCTGCAAAAGAAGCACAAAACATTACCTAGGGATTAGAGGAGGGGAGGGCAAGATTAAAGGTGATGTTGAATTTTGGGTAGAATATCTTATCCATCTTTTTCAAATCATGCTTCAAGGATTCTGTGGCCCCTCCCTGAGGAGGCCTGAACAAATCAAAGACCTGCTTTCGCAGGTTTTGTGCACAGGAACACTGACAAAGCAACATTAAAACTGTTGTAAGCAACATTCACCCAATGACCTACATACTCACCTTTCCCTTCGATACATTCTGACAGTATTTGATTCTGCACTGTCAAAGGCTCCTCCATGCAAAGTGTTTTTCATTTGTTTCCTTTGCTTTGCAAGTCTTCACAGTGGGTTTGAATGGCGTGATATTTTATAGATTCCAGGGTTGTTGTGTCTCAGTAAACCTTGGTTCAGTGTGCCCAGCATCCTTTGTTAAATATAAATATAACTCGTACAGACAAAATCTTCATCTAGACTAAATGTTTTTTGTTTGTTTTGGTTGGTTTTTCCAGACTGGGGGTCTCTGTGTAGCCCTGACAATTCTAGAACTTGCTCTGTAAACCAAAGTGGCCCAGCATCTGCCTGCCTCTGCTTCCAGGGTGCTGGGGTTAAGGGTGTGTTCTGTCACATACGGCTAAGCAAATATTTTTTAAAGCCATGGAAAGATGAGGACACAGCACAGTTGTAGACTGTTTGCTTGTAAAGTACAAGGCCTCAGGTTCAATGCCCACGCATCGAAACCAACCAACATAGAAGGCAACAACTAATCTTATTGGTTTTTGATTGATTCTTGGTTTAGGATATTATTTTAACAGTTATCTCTGTAATGCCCCATGTCACCCCCTGTCGCCCTGGGTGTTCTGTAGTCTTCATGAAACCCCGTATCTTTATGAGAACCTTACTCCTTTCAAGCTATTCCTAAACCAGACAGGCAGAAACATGCAGATATACAAAAAACTATCCGGGGAATAAACTTCTTTTTCCTCTTTTCAAACACCGTTCTAAAAAGGGAAATAATATATCTCTATAGATAGGTGTCAAAATCGTAATGCTGAGTAAAATAAACAATATATATTGGGAGCAGAGTGTCATTTATGAGTTGTCACAAAGCCACCATAGTTCTTTAAGGATCGAAATGTAAACGAAGAACAGAAATAGGGCTATATGCTCGTCAGAGTCATGGTGGAGTCTGGTCCTGGGAAAGGGGCGTGATCCTCCTGGGTAGTGATGAAAGGGACTTTTAGTCCCATCTCTAAGACTTCTTTTCTTTTAAGGAGGGTGGAGCCATTTAGCTAAGATGGTTCACTTAAGTCAGAGATAGAGGACATGAAGTGTCATTGAAATTCTTGTCTAAAATACAGACAGAGGTTTGAGAGCTCATCTTTGTTCTCCTAAATTGTCCTTTAGTCTTCTTTCCCTTAGCTAGTAGACTTTTTCCCCCTCAGACTGTAGCCTGTCTCATTTTCTTTCAACATCAGGAAAAGCTGTTTCAAATTCACTAAATATTTCAGAATAGTTGTTACCTCCTGTTTCTTTCCCCCACAGTAAACTTTTTTCTCCCAAGTTCTTGGACTGTTGAGGTGGAACTTGATCTCTGTGTGTATTAGATAAAAACAAAAACAAAAACCAAAAAAACAAAACCCAGCCACATCGCTAGTCTTGTGCAGAGCCGGCGGACGAACAGATAAATACATAAACAGGCAAGCAAGTGCCCTAGGCTCGGGCTGGCGCTGGCCAGGGCGAGCAACAAGCAGCAGTTTTATGGGGGGGGGGGGGGTTCTTTTTTTCATTCCGCAGACGTCGTTTCTGAAGGGTTTGCCTATTTGACTTCGCCGCTTTGAGGAACTTGTCGAGAACAATCATTTTCGATCTGTCTTTCCCTCGGGGTCCCGTAAGGTCACTGGACATAAGATAGCTGTGAAATTTGACATTGTTCCCATTTAAATGCTTTCCCCAGCAAGTGCAAGAGTGCGGCCGCCCGCTCGGGTGTGGGGCTCGCGGCCGGGTGCTCTGAGCTTCGCCGGCCCTCCAGGCTTCAAAGCCTGCCATCCTTGATCTCCCCAAAGAATGTTTTTGAATTCTACGTCCATCTAGTGGTTGCCGGCAAAGATCTACTTGGCTTTTTCTTTCTTCCTTTTCTTTCACACTTGAGCAGTGAGATTCTGTTTGTGATGGGGGTTTTGCCCCCCTCGGTCTTTAATTCGTTCACAGGTGGTTTCAAAGTGTCACTGCCTTCTATAAACAAGCAGGAATTCGCGGGCTGCCATGGGCCCAGGCGCCCCTCTCCTCCCCGCGCCCTCCTGCTCTCACTTTGAAAATAGACTGTTTTGTGGACAGTAAAGTACAGTTCCTTTTCAGAGATGAGATTAGAGGCTTGAGGGGAGTCTGGAGAGAGGGGGGGTTGTTTTTTCTTTTTTCTTCTGCTTTTTGCTTTTCTTTTTCTCACCGGAGAGCCTTTGTGTTCTGAGTCGTTTTTAGCCAAGCGCAAGAACTTTACTTATTTTACACTCAGTTGCGCCTTTAGTTAAAGATGACGCGGCACCGAGCACAAGGTGCTGGGAATTTGCTGATGCCCTCCCCTCACACACACACACCCCTGATTCTCTGGCATCCTAAACTCGTGGGTAAAAAGATCAGGTGGTGACAGGAGCTAACAGCAGCCACGGGTCCAAAGGGTTAAGTTCTGTAAGTCTAGGGAAGGATGAAGGACTTGGATGCCTTAGGTCTGTCCCTCTTACCGTGCTCCCCTTTCAGTGAGTCCCCAAACGTCTCCCCAGGTTCCGCATCCTGTCCATGAGGTTTTAGAGGGAACACCCTACAGCAGCAGTTGAGCAGGCCATAGATACATGTTCCGAATTCTGTGAGGAAAGAAAAACCCAAAAATAGTGTGTGGAGCCTCTCGCTGCAGCAGTAACTCTGAGACAGTGTGTGTGTCCTGGGCCATCTTGGGCTCGAGGAATACAGACAGGCACGTCTGCCACTATTCTAACTCAGTTTTAAAACGAATCCTTTCAATAGTTAAAAATACTTTCCCATGGGGGCTGGAGAGATGGCTCAGCGGTTAAGAGCACTGACTACCCTTCCGAAGGTCCTGAGTCCAAATCCCAGCAACCACATGGTGGCTCACAACCATCCGTAATGAGATCTCATGCCCTCTTCTGGAGTGTCTGAAGACAGCTACAGTGTACTTACATATAATAAATAATAATAAATAAATCTTAAAAAAAAATACTTTCCCTCCTAGACCAGAAAAGAAAGCTCAGCGGTTAAAAACACTCACTACCACTTACTACCCATGCAGAGGACTAGAGTTAAAATCCCAGGCCCCACCCACCACCCCAGGCCCCACCCACCACCCCAGGCCCCACCCACCACCCCAGGCCCCACCCACCACAGCCCACTCACCACCCCAGCCTCCCTCACACCCATGTGGGGCTGCTCACAACCCACCTGTAAGTCTAGCCGCATGCCTTTGGATTCCTCAGGCACCCGTATTCACAAGAATATGACACGCATATACAAATTTTAATTTTTTAAAATAAAAATGAGCAAAATCCAAAACGTTATATATATTTTTAATGGATTTATTTATTTATTGTTGTTACATGCATTGGTCTTTCACCTGCATATATGTCTCTGTGATGGTGTCAGATCCCTGGAACAGGAGTTACAGAGTTGTGAGGTGCTATGTGGGTGCTGGGAATTGAACTCTGGTCCTCTGGAAGATCAGCTAGTACTTTTAACCACTGAGCAATCTCTCCAGCCCCCTATATTACATTATTATATATAACATCTTATATATGTATATGTATATACATATACATATACATATACATTACACACACACACTTTCTCTGGGTTGGGATGTAGCTCAGTGGTAAAATGTATAAATATCGATATTGAGGCCCTGAATTCAATCTCAAGCACATTTCTCTTTATGAATATTAATGGGCTTTATCAAAATTAGTGTAAAAATACAAATCATAGGTGTAAATGTGGCAATGTGCCATTACCTATGAAGTCAAAAACTTCATACAGTTATCAGCGGGGATTTGGCAAATGGTAAGGTATGTGTCTGTGGAATATGTAATGATTTCAAAGAAGGCAATAATAAAAACAGGACATAAGAACAGGGGAACAATGACAAGGAAAAGTTTAAGAAATAATGTTGAGCCAAACAGGAAGTTGAAAAAAAAACTAACACAAAGAATGTTCTGTATAAGATGATCTTGGCTGGGGATAAAGTCTTTAGTAACATAGTCAGGCCTTATGCTCAACAGTCAGTGCCAAATAAGTGCTATTTAATTTTAATAGTTTTATATAAATGTATAATGCACAGGGGGACAAATGGGATTAAGGGAGAACATGTATGGACTTTCATTTTATCTATAAAATTTTACAAGGAAATACACATCAGAGTCTCATGCTATATCCATTGGACCAGCCAGGCTGTCTGAAAAACCATATCATATAACTGAAAACGCCAGATCATTTAGGGTCAGGGTTTCTTTAAATGGACTCGAACTTTAAATCCTGACCGAGCTGCTGAGGTTCTGGGACCACAGGCATGGGCTACCACACCTGGATACTAATAACAACTCTTCCATGATGTTTTTAAAAACCAAAGAGACGGGCTAAGGGTGTGACTCAGGTGACAGAATGCTTGCTTAGCACGCTTGAAATCCCAGGTTCAATCCCCAGCAGTACATAAGGCTGGGCCTGACAGTCCGTGCCTGTGATTCCAACACTGAGGAGGCAGAAGCAGGGGATCAGACATTCTAAGTCCTCCCTTGCTGCATAAAGAGTTCAAGGCCAGCCTGAGCTGCATGAGACCCTGTCCTAAATAAACAAAGAATTGCACCTGTAATCCAGAACCCAGGAAACCGAAAGAGTTAGTGGGCCAGTCTGGGCTACAGAAAGTCTGTCTCAAAAACAAACACATAAGACAACTTAAAAGAAATAAAAATCACCATGGTCTTTGTATCAGTTAGAGTTCTCTAGAGGAACTGAGCTGATAGACTAAATCTATACGTAAGTATAAAGGGGAGTTATTAGAATGGATTACAAGCTAGTCCAACAATGACTGTCTACCAATGGAAGGTCCAAAAATCTAGTAGTTGTTCAGTCCTGAAGGCTGGATGTCTCAGATGGTCTTCGGTATATTCTGGAATCCTGAAGAAGTAGGTGTAGGCTTAGATTTTTCAAAACCTACTTTAATAAGGGTTCTCAAATATTTTCACTCCTCTTCTAGCCCACTGTACAAAGGTAGGGGAGAAAAGATGGGTAATGGGACAATGGGGATGCAGACCTGTTTAGAAGTTCTTTGGGGCAATTCCAATCTTTGTTGTCAGGATACCATCAGTCCAGTTCAAAAGTGCCACCAAACACAAATCAGCATCGTAGCACGATCCAGCAGAAACAGCCAGGCCTCCAGCGAATAGGCACAAGTCAGCAGGAGCACCCAGAACCAGCGGGAATGCCAGGGGAAGTTCTCTGCCACGCCTCTCTCAGCGAAGTGAAAATCAGAAAAGACACAGGACCGACGAAGCTGTTGCACAGCTAGCTCCACAGGGTGCCATCGCTGCTGTCTTATATGCTCTCCAAACATCACGTGTCTGCTTCAGCAAAACATCACAGGAGTCTGCATCACAAGACACAACCAGAAATGTCCACGTCAGGTAGGCTCTAATGCCAGTGGAGAAGTGGACATACTAGAAGAGCAAAAGCTTCCTTCTTCTGTGTCCTTTAGACAGGCTGCCCCCAGAAGGTGTGGCCTCATAAAATCTGGATTAATGGTAGGTCTTCCTATTTCAAATTATTTAATTAATAAAAATCCCTCACAAGTATACCCCACTGCTTGGGTTTTAGTTAATTACAGATGTAATCACCTTGACAACTAAAAATAGCCACCACAGGCTTCAGTAGTCTTTTGTATATTAGCTTCTATGTATTCTTTTTCGTTGACAAGTAGAACTGTTATATGTTTATGATGTACACTATAGTGACGTGTGTGTGTGTGTGTGTGTGTGTGTGTGCTGCAAGCTATTTAACATATGCACCACTCTGTATTCTTTTTTGTGGTGAAAGTGTTGGGAATTTACTCTCTTGGCAATCTTAGAATATATAGTAATAGTCCTCACCATGGCTTTATTCCATCTGACTGTAATTTTATGTCATTTCACCAGCAGTGCCCCAGTGTCCCCGTTATAGTCACCATTTCACTATTTACTTTTTGAATTCTCCCCTTTGAGATTTCACACGTGTAAGTGAGACTTTCCCCCCTGGCTTATCTTTAGTAATAAAGTGTCTCCCAGGTACATATACATCACAGACTATGGGATTTCCACTTTTTTCCTTTCGTGGCTGACTAGTGTTTCATCTGGCCGTCCTCTGATGGACTCGCAGGCTGACTCCACATCTGGGTTACTGTGAATAAGTGCTGCACTGACTGTGGGGGGCAGATATCTCCTAAACAGACTGCTTTTCTTATCTTTTGGATATATGCCCAGTAGTTGGCTTTCTAGATCAGATGGTGGTTCTATTTTTGTTTTTTGCAAGTTTACACTCCTTCCGAAGGTGTTGAAGGGTTCCCTTACCCAAACCTTATCCTTGTCTTTTTGATAATGACCATCCTGATAGGTGTGAGCTGGTGTTCACTGTGGTTACTGTGCCTTTCTCTGCTCCTTGGTATCTTGTTCTCCTGCTGGCTGATTTGAGAACTGTGTATTCTGCTCCTTCTGCTGCTTTTTAATCAGGGTTATTTGTCTCCCCACGGTTGAGAAACTTGAGTTCCTGACATATTTTGGAGATTAGCCCCTTGTCAGATGTATGGTTTTCAAATATTTTCTCCCCACTCCTAGGCTGCCTGCCCCACCTCCTCTCTGCTGATAGTTTCTTCTGCTGTGCAAAGCGTTTTACTTTTTTGGTTTGTTTAGGTTTGGGTTTGGCTTTGTTTATTACCAAGCATTTTTAAAGTTTTGCATTAGCATATATTAATGATACATAATGATGGATTTTCTGATATTTTCAGACATGTAGATAATGCATTTTGAGCATATTCACCGTTACCCTCCTTTCTCCCTCCCAGTCCACTGACCCCTTTCTTCTTCTCAGATAGTTTCCCTTCTATTTTACGTCATGTGTGTGTGAATGTGTGTGTGTCTGTGTGTGTGAGAGGGCGTGTATGTGTGTGTGGGAATGTGTATGTGTGTAAATATGTGTATGTGAGTGTGTGTGAATGTATGTGAATGTATGAGTGTGAATGTGTGTGTGAATGTGTATGTGTATAAATATGTGTATGTGAGTATGTGTGAATGTATGTGAATATGTATATGTGTGACTGTGTGTGAATATTTGTGGGATTGTAAGTATGTGTGTATCGTATGTGAATGTGTATATACATGTATGTGAATGTATTTACACACGTATGTGAGTGTGAATGTGTGTGTAAATTCATATGTGAATGTACTGTGTGTATATGTATGTGTATGTGTGAATGTGCATGTGTATGACAGAATGAATTTAATTACGGTATGTAACAGGAACATGGTAAGGGATTATTTACAGGGTCATGGGCCACTCACCAGCTGTACACCACTGAAGAGACTGTCTTTCCCATGTTTATGTTTGTTCTTAAGATGTGGTATCTCATAGCCCAGGTTAGCCTCAAACTCTCTGTGTAGTTGACAATGACCTTAAGGTGTTCCTCTGGCCTCCACCTCCAAATTCCGGGATTTTAGATGTTCACCACCACGGTTTTTAAGGTTTTAACTTTGTTTCCAGGGGTTTTACCGAGACGTTTTCACGCTCGTATACTGTTCTGCTTCCCTGTTGCCCCCCCTTCTCCCCACCTCCTGCCATCCTTTCCTCCCTGGAAAACCCTGCTCGCATGCTGTGTCTTCCGTATCCCAAAACTCTTCATTCGGATGTGAGCCTTTTGTCTATCTCACTGTTGGACCTATGCTTTTTAGTGATGTCAAAGTCACCGTTGTCCAGGAGGGTGTCCCAGAGTCTCTGCCCTGTCATCTCAGGTCTTAAGTCTTTATGAGTTTTGACTTGATTTTTGAGTGTGGCACGAGATGAGACACGACCTCATCGCTCTGCGTGTCCATCCAGCCTCTTCAGCATCATTTGCTAGGAAGACGGTCTTTCTCCCACTGTGAGTCTTCCACATCTTTGACAAGTTACCTCAAATGTGTGGATTTCTTTCTGGGCTCCTATCCTGGGTTCCACTGGTCTGTTTTGTATGCGGTGAGATGCTGATTACTATAGCTCTGTGACAGATTTGTAGAATAAGGATTCCAGCCTTGTTCTTTTTATCCAAGAGCTGGCCTTGCATACATATACAAAGTCTATGGTTTACCCCTCCCCACACCCCAGCACCAGAAAGAAAGAAAGAAAGAAAGAAAGAAAGAAAGAAAAGAAAGAAAGAAAGAAAGAAAGAAAGAAAGAAAGAAAGAAGGGAGGGAGGGAGGGAGGGAGGGAGGGAGGGAGGGAGGGAGGGAGGGAGGGAAGGAAGGAAGGAAGGAAGGAAGGAAGGAAGGAAGGAAGGAAGGGGAAACCCTTGTTCTCTCTTCATGATCGTGGTAGTCTTCATGATTTCCTGGAACATTTAGGACATTTCTGTTTCTATGACGTCTCCCAGGACTACGACTAGTGCTTTGTATAGACAACTTAGCAGTACAAAGTCTTCTAAACCAGGGCCAGAATCTCTTCATACATTATGTCTTCCTCCTCCCTGTTTTGTCTTTTTGCATGTGATGGTGAGCCAGGGGACCATTCCCCAGCCCAGGCAGACTTACAGCTCACTCTGCAGCTCTGGCTGGCCTCAGGCTCGTGGTAATCCTTCTGCCTTAGGATTAAAGGTAGGAGCCGCCACACCCAACACACTGTGTCTTCCTCAGTTTCTCTCGTCAATATTCTATCTATGCCTCGATTATGTTTATTATGATAAAGTATTTATTATATAAAATGTATCATTCTAGCCGCTTTAAGCTCAGTTCAGTAGAATTAAGTACACACTTCTGGACAGCTGTGATCACTAGCCCTCTCCAGGCCTTTTCGGTCCTTACATACTCCCTTCTGCTCCTGACTTCCCGGGCCCTGTGACCGCTGCACTCCTCTCTGTATTTGTGTCGATGATCAGGTACAGATTTGAAGGGAAGCACCTAATACTTGTGTCATCTCCTGTTTGTTTCCTGCAGGTTCCTCCACGATGCAGCTAGGTCTAAACTTTACCCTTTAAAGTATGACTCATACCCCACTGTGCACATATAGAGGACATGTGGGTAGCTTCTCCCACAGGAAGGATGCCGTTATGGAGATGGTGTTCTCACAGCGATACAAACATGCATTCTGTTCTGTGTGTGTGCAGAAAGGCAGTGCTGGGTCACGTGTGACAGTGCTGGGTCACCTGTGACATTTAACGTTCTGAGAAATGGCTTTGATAGCTCCGCTGCAGGTGCACCATTTCATGTCTCACCACTGTGTACAAGAGTTCCAGACTTGTGTGGAGGGTGCACCTGTGAGTCCAAAACTCCTGAGGCGAAGGCAGGCAGACCAAGGGTTCAAGGTCATCCTCAGCTATGTAACGTTTGGGAGAAGCCTGGGTTACTTGAGACTCTGTTTCAAAAAGAAGAAGAAGAAAAAGACAGGATTTATAATTTCTCTATACCCAAGCCAATATTTGTTTTCTGGAAATATATACATTCATATGCACACATATATGTGTAGATAGATAAAATAACTGTCCTAATGGATGTGAAATGATTAGTTTGTTTTATTACAGTGCCAGGAATCTACCACTAAGATAAATCTACGTTCTATATCTATATTTAACCAACCTAATTACATAGTTTGTTGTTGTTGTTGTTTTTAAGATTTATTTGTTTGTTTGTTTGTTTGTTTACTTATTTATTTATTTTGGTTTTTTTCGAGACAGGGTTTCTCTGTATAGCCCTGGCTGCCCTGGAACTCACTCTGTAGACCAGGCTGGCCTCGAACTCAGAAATCCGCCTGCCTCTGCCTCCCAGAGTGCTGGGATTACAGGCGTGTGCCACCACCGCCCGGCAAGATTTATTTATATGTAAGTTTTTTTAAAAGATTTATTTATTATATGTAAGTACACTAAAGCCGTCTTCAGACACCCCAGAAAAGGGCATCTCATTACAGATGGTTGTGAGCCACCATGTGGTTGCTGGGATTTGAACTCAGGACCTTTAGAAGAGCAGTCGGTGCTCTTAACCACTGAACCATCTCTCCAGCCCATTACTTAGTTTCTTGTTTGTTTTGTTTTGTTTTGTTTTGTTTTGTTTTGTTTTTCCGAGACAAGAGTTTTTCTGTATAATATTGGCAGTCCTGGAACTCACTCTGTAAGCAAAGCTAACCTCAAACTCACAGACATCTGCCTGCCTCTGCCTCCCAGGTGCTGGGATTAAAGGAGTGTGCCACCACACCAGGCCAATAACATAGAGTTTTTTGTTTTGTCTTTTCAATTTTTATTTTCTTAATAAACTTTATATTCCAGTCCTAGCCCCTGCCCCTCTCTTCCCAGTCCTACCCTTACAAATCCCTTCCCTCATTGACCCAGACCCCCCCTTGGGTGCTACCCTGTCCTGGGGCATCTAGTTCCAGCAGGTCTAGGCACATCCTCTCCAACTGAGGGCCAATCATGCAGTCCAGGTAGGAGAAAGGGACCCAATGATAGGGAACAGAGACTGAGATAGCCCCACTTGTTAGGGGACCCACATGGAGACCAAGCTGCACATTGCTAGGTCCAGCTCCGGCGTGCTCCCTGCTTGGTGGCCCAGGCTCTGCGAGCCCCACGGTCCTAGGTTAGTTGACTCTGTAGGTCTTCTTGTGGTGACTTCGATCCCTCTGCCTTGTTCATTTCTAGCCTCACTCTTCTCCAAGACTCCCCAGGCTCCACCTGATGTTTGGCTGTGCGTCTCTGCATCTGCCTCCATCTGCTGCTGGGTGAAGCCTCTCAGGAGACAGTTGTGCCAGGCTCCTGTCTTACGTGCTCTTGCAAGCGGTCCCGGGTTCAATTCCCTGCACCACATCAGGCAGCTCATACCACTTGCAGCTTCCTAGATCTGAGGGATCCAGCACTCTCGTCTGGCCCCCTTGGACACCTGCGTCATATGGTGCACATAGACAATTCTAAAATATTATTTTTTAAAGATTTATTTATTTTATGTATATGAGTCTCTGTCTTCAGACACACCAGAAGAGGGCATCATCGGATCCCATTACAGATGGCTGTGAGCCACCGTGTGGTTGCTGGGAATTGAACTCAGGACCTCTGGAAGAAGAGTCTGCACTCTTTAACTGCTGAGCCGTCTTTCCAGCCCCCATGAAATATTATGTTTAATATTTAAAATGGATCTCAGGAACCAGATGTAGAGTCTGTCTGCCATCTCTGCACTTGGAAAGTAAAGGCAGGAGAATCATAAATTCAACACAAGCCTTGGCTACAAGTGAGAACCTGTCTAAAAACAAAAAGCAAATTAAAAATGGCCTCATCTAGGGGCTAAGGACGTTGCTCCATTGGTAGAGGATGCGCCTAGCATGCGGAAGACCCACACTCTCCAACCCACAGCTGTATAAACCATGCCTGATGCATCCCCGGAATCCCAGCCCTTGGTAAGTGGAGGCAGGAGGATCAGAAGTTCCAGGTCATCCTCAGCTACATAGTGAGTTCAAGGCCAGATATATATATATCTAAGATATATATAGAACCCTGTCTCAAGGGAGAAATAAGGCTGAGAGGACTGAAGGGTGCTCCTGACACTTCACTTAGAGCCTACCCCACCTCCAACAAGCCAGTGTCTAATCAGCTGAGAAATTCCTGCTCCTAATGTTGACCGGTTGTCTGTAGTCCTCTGGTGATTTGTCTTTCACCACTGATAACCTGTGCCCTCTGCAAGGCCTTAGACCTGAGAGTCCAGGGTGGACTGGCTGCGTTTTTCTTTTCTCAAGACTTGTAACCTCCTGGCCAGTCTAGACCCCTCTGCCTCGACACGCTAAGATCCCCTCACTCTGTCCCTATCGCTATGTCAAGAAAGCCACCATTCCGTCCAAACTGACCTGTCTTCCTGTGTCCTAAACAAATATCGCGAGACAGGGAGACCTCGGGACTTAGCTGGACAATGTAGATTTGAACCTTAGGTCTGGGATCACTTTGTTAGGCAGCCTTGGACAAAGCAGTTGGTCTTGCTGAGTGTGGGTTTTCTCTTTTCTAAAATAGGGATGGCAAACCCTTTAGGTGAGAGAGAGAGGAGAGGATAGGGAGGGAGGGAGAAAGGGAGGGACGGAGAGAGGGAGAAGAGGTTTTTTTGGTTGGTTGGTTTTGGTTTTTCTGAACTGCAGAGAAGTGTCTGCAATATGTCACTTCTCCAGGTGAGAGAGCTCTATAATCATTTGCTTGGGGCCCAGCCTGCAGCCCGACCTCTGACAGGACGATGTCCTCTCCCTTACTTAACTGATTGCCACCATCCAATCACCGGTCCCTCTACATTTGTCACCTGCTGAAGACTTTCCGCCCTGCCTTTCTAGGCTCAGAGACTTTTGTTCCATCTAAGGCCCTGGCGCTCTGCTTCCGGGGGTGCGGGTGTGTGTGTGTGTGTGTGTGTGTGTGTGTGTGTGTGTGTGTGTGCTCCCCTGTACCCGCCCCCTTCCCCCCTGCCCCCGGGACTCCAGTTCCTCTAACAAAGGGCACACTCTTGCTACAGCTTGTGGACATCTTAGAAGACATAATACAAAAAAGCCCACAGGAATAGATCCCAAGTCCCTTCCTGTCACTGCTCCGACCCCTGCCCGCTCTGTGGCTACCCTCCGAGCAGGACTGAGGCCACACGCTTCGCCCACGGTCTGAGGCAGATCCATGTCTCCCAGCTGCCATGCTCACTGAGCCACCTGTCCAATGTGTAGGCTTACCCTTTGTCACAGTAAAAATATCTCAGGGGCCAACAACTACTGAAAACTTACCTTCAACTTGTCCTGTTCCCCGCCCCCACCCGATGCCCAGGCCAGGACTCCCAGCTCTGGCACTTGCAGATTCTTCAATGTGCTATCCATTTATGGAATGCTGTCTCCCAGGTAATCTCCAGGCACTGTGGGGCCGGGCACAGAACCCACCCTTCCCCTCCAAATGAGCAGCAGCAGTGAAGCTTGTGCTTCCCAGACACTTCTTGACACTCTTGTTCTTGCATTAGCCTGACGCGGAACAGCAGGGATTTCGTTCTGGGCCCAACAGGAAACTGATCTTAAGCCATAGGGTAACAGCACTCAGAATACACCCTGCTCTTCTCCAGGCTCCTGGCTTAACCACCTGCCCGAAGCCCTCCCTCCCTTGTTGCTAACTTCTGCACACAGCATCCCATCTCAAACAAGGGTCTCTCCTCCACAGAGCTTAACCTTGGGACTTGGACATTCCCTTACTCCTCCATAGCTCCCTCCCTCCCCCTCACTCTTCCTTAGCATAGCATCAATCCAGTCAAATGAAATAAACAAACATTTACCGAGCGGGAAAGGGGGGAGAGCCAGTAGGACACCGCTGTGATTACTGACCCATCCTGGCCTAGCTTTCAGCTTCTCTCGGACCTCATAATGGCAGCCTAGCAAAGCCTTTTCTCTCATTCTCTCCTCAGAACCACAATGAGCAAGTGGAATTTCGGTCCTTTAAAAAGCGCCATTTGTAAGAACACCACAAAAGAAAAGGAAAAATACTTAGGTGCAAATCTAACAAAATACATACAGGATCAGAAAAATGTATAACACTTCCTGAAGAAAGAAAAAGAAATCGAAACAAAGCCAAGTGTGGAGCTGTACTCTGTAATCCCAAGCACTGAGAGGCAGAGGCAGGAAGATTGTGAGTTCGAGGCCTGCCTGGTCTATATCCTGAGCTCCACACCAGCCAGGGATATGCAACACAGTGAGAAAGAGAGAGAGAGAGAGAGAGAGAGAGAGAGAGAGAGAGAGAGAGAGAGAGAGAGAGAAAGGAAGGAAGGAAGGAAGGAAGGAAGGAAGGAAGAAAGAAAGAAAGAAAGAAAGAAAGAAAGAAAGAAAGAAAGAAAGAAAGAAAGAAAGAAAGAAAGAAAGAAAGAAAGGAGGGAAGAAAGAAAGAAAGAAAGAAAGGAGGGAAGAAGGGAGGAGGGAGGAAGGAGGGAGGAAGGAGGGAAGGAGGAAGGCTGGAGTTGGGCAGTGGTGGCACACGCCTGTAATCCCAGCACTCTGGGAGGCAGAGGCAGGCGGATTTCTGAGTTCGAGGCCAGCCTTGTCTACAGAATGAGTTCCAGGACAGCCAGGGCTATACAGAGAAACCCTGTCTCGAAAAAACCACATCCAAAAAACAAACAAACAAACAAACAAACAAACAAGGGAACAAAAAGGCTGGAGAAATGACTTAGCAGCTAAGAGCACTGACTGCTCTTTCAGAGTCCCGAGTTCAGTTCCCAGCAACCACATGGTGGCTCACAATCATCTGTAATGGGGTCCGATGACCTCTTCTGGTGTGTCTGAAGACAGCTACAGTGTACTCACATACATAAAAAAAATAAATAAATAAGAAAAAAGAAAGGTAGGAAGGAAGGGAGAAAGGGGAAAAGAAAAATTCTATATGAGCAGAGAAGGATTCTGTTTTATAAAGTCAGTACTCACGTCCAGGCTCATATTTGTGCACAGCGATGAGCCATAGGGGTCTGAAATGTCCGTACCTTATAAACCCTGCCCGAGCCACATCCCCAGCCTTTGCTTTCTTCTTAGAGTTGATCACGATTGCTGGTTAACAACCTCAGTTCAACCCTGTCCTGTAGCCAGAACCCCTGGGACTGTTGAGACTTTTCCATGCCATAGCTCAGATATGAGCCACAATTTTTGCCAAAACATTGCTCTGAGGACTGGCAAGATGGTTCAGTGGGTAAGGCCTGCTGACCTGATTCTGATGCCTGGGACCCATATGGTCAATCGAGAGAGCCATTCCTCTAAGTTGTTCTTTGATCGCCACATGTATGCCACGGTACATGCAGACATATGCACATGTGTGTGCATACATGTGTGTGCATACATGTGTGTGTGATATATACACACTAATAATTAATACGAAAAAAAGCTGCTGCAAGAAGCCCCGTCCCTAGAGTCTTCTTAGTCTTTTTCCTGCAGTCAGGCAGAGCCATTTCCCTTAG